>NW_023473620.1:0-3715 GCF_013731165.1 Rhagoletis pomonella
GACGCACCCACCAGGATTATGGGTAACTGCAGCAGCTCGCCAGACATCACCATTGTCAGCGCTGGTCTGATAAACAGCATAACATGGCGACCTATGCTGACCATAGCATTAGACCATCTACCCATAGTCATCTCGATAGATAAACCAAACGACTTTCCCTGCGCTAAACACCGGACCTGATTGGAAAGGTTACGCGGAGTTTACTGAAAACACCTTCACTGCGCTTCCCACACCAACCGACGTCCATCTCGGTGAACGTAAGTTCCGCAGGGCTGCCACTGCTGCTGCATCTCGCTTCATACCGGCAGGATGTATAACGGACCCACGTCCAAACTTCCCTGCCGAAGCGGCTGTTCTAGCCGATGAGCGCGACAGCCTTCGTCAGGCCGATCCCGGAGATCCCCGTATTAGGGATCTCAACGCGGAGAATCGGTAACTAGTAAACGTACATAAGCGGAAGAAGTGGGAGGAGCATCTGAAGACCTGTAACTTCACCTCTGGTGTGAGGAAGCTTTGGTCAACCGTGAGGTCACTGTCCAATCCGACGAAGCACGACGACAGAGTCGAAATTTCTTTCGGCGACCATGCTTCGTCGGACCCGGAGCGATGCGCGAGCTATTTTAGCCGGCAGTTCATACTGCATCCTCCGGTGGACAAAGCCAAGCGTCGAGTGACCAGAAGGCTGCACAAACTGCCAACAACTTGTGCCCCCCTTGCTTTCACTTGCGGTGAAGTTCAGGTGGCCATCGGGAAGGCGAAAGCCTCCAAAGCCATGGGTCCCGACGGGATATGCATGTTGATGCTGAAAAATTTGGGTCCTGCGGGGGTAGCGTACCTAACGGAGGTCCTCAATTTGTCCATGGCCACTCTCATCATCCTAGACATCTGGAAGGTGGGGAGAGCGGTCCCACTGCTCAAACCGGGAAAACCCGCCAACATAGGAGATTCTTATCGTCCGATAACACTCCTTTCCCCGGTAGCGAAGACACTCGAGGCCTTGCTACTCCCGTACTTCACAAACCACTTGACCCCAGCGAAGCATCAGCATGGTTTCCGTAAAGTGCACAGTACAAGTTGGAATGGAGAGAAGAGTGTCAACGTGAATAGACGTGCATTTGATTGTTCTGCAATAACTTTTTATAAATCGAGATATTTCAAACTTATATTCATGTATAAACTCGGCTGATGGTTTTACGAGATAGTGACTCTATACCAGTAATGAAATATTTTTAAACAAGTGAAAAAATATTGAATTCAAGAGTTGAACTCTAAATAATAATTTTTCTAATTCCACCTTCTTTCGCACAAAATAAACCAAACGGCAAACAAAAGCGCGGTGGCTGAGTGAATAATGGAAGAGTGTCACAAGTGCCGAAAAGGCATAAGAGATAAAACTGGATTGCACTGTGCGGGTGTGTGGGGTAGAGTCTATCACAAAACCAAAGCGTGTGCATCTATAGATTACTATAGCGGAAAGCTACAAAATAAATATATGCGAACAAAGAACGGAATTCGAAAGCCTAATAAACAATCATATTAGGGAAATCAAGGAATTAGTAGCTAACAATGAGAAAGAAATTAAGAGGGTAATGGAGACTTTAAAAAAAGCAAATAAGGAGAAAGATGATTTAATTAAGAGGGTGGAAAACTTGTGCATTTTTAATAAAGATTACTTAGAGAAATCAGCTGAAGGTTTGTCTAAGCAAAGAGAGGAGATAATTAAAGAGATGAAAAAAGTTGGTGAATAAAACAAAAACAATGGTAACAGCATTACATCGTATGCTAATGCTTTAAAAAGTGTCCCGCCTATTATTGTTAAGCCAAAATCAAAACAAAGTGTTGGAGTAACAAAAAAAGACCTAAACAAGATAGATGCCACTGACATGAAAATTAATAAGGTGATAAATGAATCCAATGGGTCAGTTGTTATTAGGGCAGACGACAATTCAGAAAAGGAAAAAATTAAAACAACCCTACAAAATAGATTAGATTCTCAAGTTTACGAAATCAGAGAATCTAAAGTTGTTAACCCAAAAATTGGAGTCGCCAATATGAGCGAAGAATATAATGATGTTGAAATAATTGCTAAAATAAAATCACAAAACGAATTCCTGAAAAAATGCTTTTATAAAATGTGTGAAAGTTTTTGAACAAAGAAGAAATAATAGCTCGGTGTGCACCTTTAGCACAATCATCGAAATTGAACATGAGAAATACTTGGAAGTGCTAAAACGGGAGAAGATTAACATCGGGTGGGATCAGTGTGGCGTATATGATGGGCTAAATGTTAAAAGATGTTTCAAATGCTTAGAGTACAATCACAACGCAAATACATGCACTAAGAAGTTAAGATGTGGTCTATGTTTGGGTGAACATAAATCTGATGAGTGTAGTGCACAGGTAACAAATCCTGTCTGTGGAAATTGTGTTGATGCAAATAAAGATCTTGGTTTTAAGCTCGATACAGGTCATAGCCTTTTCAGCAAGGAATACCCTGTCTACCAAAGAAAACTGAAAATACAAAAACAGCGGGTGGGTTACTAGCAACCAAATCTAGCAAGTGTATAAGTAAAAAATCAGAAGATTTAAAAGTAATATATTTAAACGTTAATAGCTTAATACACAATAAACTTGAAATCGATAGACTAGTGGAGTTATTTGACCCAGCTCTTGTACTTTGTTCCGAAACTAGCATAACAGATCAAATTAGGGATGCTGAAATAGGTATAACATCGTTTACAGCAATTAGATGTGATTCACATAGTAGGCACACCGGAGGTGTAGTTATGTACATTAAAAACTCGCTGGAATTTAGGGTAAAATATAATAAATCCATGAATACAAATATATGGTGTATTATTGTGCAATTAAAAAATCTTGAGGTTAAATGGCAAATTGGAGTTATATACCACTCCCCAAGTACTAGTGATAGTGAGTTTATCAACTATCTTCTTTCAATTGTAATGGACATATGTGATACAACGTCTAACAACGTAATTGTTGGAGATTTCAATATCAATATGAACAAAGTATCGACACACAGTGTGAAATTGAATGAGTTGTTTAATTCCATTTCCATGCACCAACTTGTAGATTTCAATCCCGAATTGCAGAGGCATCTGAGACAAAGATTGATCTCCTATATTCAAATGTGAAAAATATTGCATGTAAGAGGCTTTATCGACACAAAATATCTGATCATGAAACAATAATGTTTAATATTGATATAGGAAATCAAATCCCTCTCAGAGTGGTATCAGAAATAGTTTCTTGGGAACGGTATAGTTGTGATAGCTTAATTGATCTACTCAGATGTTACGATTTTTCCATTATTGATCAACTGGATTTAGAGGAAATGGTAGCATTCCTAAATCTATGCTTGCTTAAGAGTCTGCAACAATTAACGTTTGTGAAACAAATATACATTAAAATAAAGAATAAGTGGTATGACTACGAACTGACAACTAAATAAAAGAAAATCAGAGGCATACAATTTAGCAAAAGCATCACACCAATGGTCAGACTACTACAGCATTAAAAAAGAATACAAAAAAATGATAAAACTGAAAAAAATTAAATTTATGGAGAATAAAATTATAACTAACCAGTCCGATAGCAAGTTAATGTGGAAATATTTAAAACAGACGGTTTGCTATGATGGTATAAAAGATATTACATTATTACATCATGGTGGTCAATATATTGAAGATAAAAA
>NW_023473621.1:0-2166 GCF_013731165.1 Rhagoletis pomonella
ATTCTTGTAGTATTCTCGAGTTCTTTGCATCTCCCTCAGGCATCCCTCTCTCTCAGTCTCTCAACCCCAGTCCTTTCAGACTAAATTATAAATTTTCTAGGGGCTTAACGAAGAATCCCAAATTCCCAAAATGAGTGATGAAGAGAAAATCGTTGCGATCGAAACTAAACGCTCTGCCCGCTCAAGCGGGAAAACTTCAAAAAAACAAAGGCAATTGGCCTCCGTTAAGTTTTTTGCAGAGACTGATAATTTAGTCGATTACTGTTCAAGATTCAAATCCCTACCTCTCGAAAATAACTCAGAATCAAGCCTGAAAATAAAAGATACGAGTTTAGACAATTTTTGGAATCGAGTTCAAAACTCTTATGATGTAGTTGTAGAGGCAGACGAGCAAGACCTTCCCGAAGATTTCAAAGCAGGTGCTTTTCGCAAATATCGGTCTTGTCTCGATCAATATGAAGACACTAAAGCTCAAATCGCTGACCAGCTGCATCTTCATAAGCAAGTGAGCACTCCCATGCCTACTCCCTCTTCATCACAACCCAAACGCCAGTCTGGCCTCGGCTTAACCCTCCCTCCTTGTGACACCGAAGTATTTTACGGAAGTTATGAACAATGGCCCTCTTTCCGGGATATGTTCACAGCGGTATACATAAATCACCCTGAACTCACCCAAGGCCAAAAGTTGTACCATCTCAGGTACAAAACTCAAGGTAAAGCCAATCAAATAGTAAAGCAATTCTCTCTCTGTGATGAAAGCTTTAATCTCGCATGGGAAGCACTTCGGTCTCGATATGAGAATAAGCGTATTTTGGTAGACAACCAAATACGAATCTTAATGAACCTCAAACCCATTCCCACCGAAAGCAGCGAAGACATACAAAGGCTGCAGTCTTCTGTAAACAACTGCCTTCAAATTCTCGCAACTCAGCAAGTCTCAACCGAGAATTGGGACCCCATCCTCATCTATATAGTCACCTCTAAGCTTCCCGAAACCACAGTATCCCTGTGGGAACAATCCCTCAGCTCGGGGAAAGACCTCCCCAACTGGTCACAAATGGACCAGTTTCTCACTACTCGTTATGAAGTGGCCGAAAGAGTTGATCAATGGCGCCTGCCGAAGGCGAGACCTCCTGTTCAGCCCACTAGCTCTTCAAAGCCGCCTTTCTCTTATAACAAACCACCTTTTAAACCCCCTCACTCTCAAAACTTTCAAAACAGATCGATGTCACAAATACAATCTCACGTGACAGAGCAGCGAATAATGCACAAATGTTCGATGTGTAAGACCTCCTCTCATTCGCTGTGGAACTGCTTCAAATTCCGAAAGTTGTCAATCTCTGATCGCAAGAAGTTCGTAAGAGAAAATAATATGTGCTTCAATTGTCTATCCCAGTCACACTTGTTGAAAGATTGCCCTAGCACACAAACTTGTAGCCATTGTAGTGAACGGCACAACTCAGTGCTCCATGAAGCCACAAACTCCATGCTGAAAAGGCAACCCCCAAGAGTACAAAAAACCACTTCGCAAGTGGCAACCACAATTTCTACAAACTCAAGTGTGCACACTTCACCCCAAACAGACACTAATGAACAGGAAGCAGTTGGAACTCAGGTGCAATCATTCTATTCAGAGAATGAGAGCAAAATACTCCTCCCGACAGCTATGGTACCGGTATCACACCGAGGAGAAATATTTAAACTCAGAGCTCTTATAGATCAGGGGTCAGAACGAAGCTTTATCTCCACCAAAGCTCAAAATAAGCTAGGGCTGCCCTGCAAATCCTCGAAATTTGAAATCTCGGGCATGGGTGGAAGAGTTGTTCAAACTTCGAACAAATTATGCTCTTTAGTCTTGGTCTCCGCCGATCTCCAAACTCAAATAAATGCTCAAGCTATCGTGTTACCACAGCTGACAAAAATGCTCCCCAAGTTCCCACTTAATCATGACCACAAAGAAAAATGGTCTCATCTGAAACTGGCAGATCCAAACTGCCATTCCCCAGCCCAGATTGACCTCGTGTTAGGCAGTGATATCATCCCTCAAATAATCGAGGAGGGCATTGAAAAAATCTCACCAACTCTGCTAGCTCAAAAGACAATATTTGGTTGGATACTTAGTGGTCAGATTTACGAAAACATAGCTTCATACTCTACACAAATAGA
>NW_023473621.1:2266-3715 GCF_013731165.1 Rhagoletis pomonella
CGTTATGTGGTCAGGCTTCCGTTCAAGCCAAGTTTCCCCAAAGAAATCTCTTTAGGTTACTCTCGCTCCTCAGCGCTTCAGCAATTTCTCGGAATGGAGAGAAACCTCCGCAAAAAGGGCGATTTAAAGGCCTCATATGATAATGTCCTGGAAGAATATCTCACCCTAAACCACATGGAAAAAACTATGTCCCAAGAAAAACTCCTCTCAGGCAAGTACATGTCGTTCTATCTCCCTCACCATGCGGTCATTAAACCCGAAAAACGAACGACAAAGGTACGAGTTGTCTTTAAGGCATCAAAGATTTCGGGATCCGGTTACTCTCTTAACGATGTATTATATACCGGACCAACTCTCCAGCCTGATTTGATGCTTCTCATCCTCAAGTGGCGAATGTATAAATTTGTATTTAATTGTGATGTCGAAAAGATGTACCGACAAATACTGCTACATCCCGAAGACCAGGACTTTCAAAGAATAATCTTTCGTTCACCCACAACCAGTCCCATTCAAGATCATAAATTAAAAACGTTCACATTCGGTGTAAACTGTGCGCCCTACCTCGCCATTCGCACACTTCACCAAGTAGCACAAGATGAAAAAACCAACTACCCAATGGCCGCCCACATTCTGAATAAAGAGACGTATGTGGATGACATACTCTCTGGCAGCCACGATCTGACAATCGCCACTCAATCTCTCACCCAAGTCATTCGGGCTCTAAACTTGGCAGGCTTTCCCTTAAAGAAAATAACAGTCAACCACCCAGAAATTCTCAAAAATATAAGGAAAGAGGACTTGCTCGATACTAATTTTCTCGAGTTCGAAAAGGGAAGTACCACAAAGACTCTAGGGATCCAATGGAATGCGCTCACAGACACGTTTTCCTATACGATCGACTCCATCCCAGCCTTATCTGCTAGCACTAAACGACAGATTCTCTCCTCTGTCGCGAAACTTTTTGACCCCGCAGGGTGGCTTACGCCGATAATGATCCAGGCAAAGATTCTCTTACAAGAGCTCTGGATCGACGGAACTGACTGGGACGAAAAAGTCAAGCCCCTCCGTCTTGTTAAATGGTCTCAGTTCGCACAAAATCTCCACACAATCTCGACCATTCATATTCCACGATGGGTAAATTTTATTCCTGACCAGCATGTTGAACTCCATGGATTCTGTGACGCCTCAAAAAGGCATATTGTGCTAACGTATATGTTCGAACTACTCATGGTTCCAGTATCTCTTCTCATCTTCTGGTTTCCAAAAGCAAGGTAGCACCCCTTCGAACAACTAGCTTACCCCGGCTTGAGCTCTGCGGAGCTCTTCTCTTAGCCAAACTTGTCGCAGCTATTCAGTCCCATCTCGACCTCTCTAAAAGAAAACTGGTACTATGGTCTGACTCTGAAATTGTATTGGCATGGCTGGAAAAACCACCCCACTCTTGGAAAA
>NW_023473622.1:0-3714 GCF_013731165.1 Rhagoletis pomonella
TATTCATACATGAATTTTGTGGTGTATTCATACATGAATTCATTCATGAATTTCGGGTTGAAATCATACTAGTCAGAAAAAGTGTAATCTATACTAGAAATCATACTAATCAGAAAAATCCCATCCCCTAGTATACCAACTGGAATGAATGTCAAATTCGTGGACTAGTATGACAAGTGGTAGGATCTTGACGTGCATACTGACTAGTATGTTCTGGCGCATAGACTGAGTAGTATGTCAACTGCTATGATTCTGATGTATATAATGACTAGTATGCCAACAGGTACGATCATGACGTATATACGAACTAGTATCTTAAATGGTATGATATTGATGTATATATTGACTAGTATGTCAACTGATATATTGCTGATGCAGAGGCTGACTAGTATGCCAACTGGTATAGTGCTGATGCAGAAGAGGACAATTGCCATCTCGTAGGACATCGCCGTGTTAAAAATACCAGTTGCTTATATGGAAAAATTACAGAACTCGAACTAGTTGAGGCCGTGTGGCTGACTAGTATTTGATTAGTATAAAACTAATTGAGTTGACTGAAGGGTACTTATTACTTTTAAGTTTCTTCAGCATCGACTAAATACTCTTCCGGCTCGTCCATTGTATAAACTGCATTTTTGTTTGGGATAGCACTCCTTTTAAAAACTACTTCAGGATCTGATGATATTATTAAGTATGACATCAAGTCTCTGTTTGTATGCTCCCGAGCAGTTTTACGTGTGTGATCATATCGTACGATACGTATGTGTTTATGTAAAGCTTCCAGAGCTTCCTCTGAAAAATTGCCTGTGGGAATAAATTCGTAGTAGTAAAAAATGCCGAATAGCAACAAATCGATTTTCTTACCAATTGGTAGATCGAAATACTCAATAACCTCACACCCATGCATCAATATTTTATGCACGCTGCTAGGCATGTAGTACCATTCGTATTCAGTCAAATACATTGTTCTTGTCCTTATAAGGAGCTCTCTAAACGCGTCGATATTAATACGCATTCCACACGATATTAATCGCAGTATTATTGAAAAATTTTGAATTAGCTCTTTATTAATGCCCGTAATTTCTGATGCCACTTCTGCATTTGAAAAAAATTTGCGAGCTGTGTTGCCATCATTAGTTGTTCCAAATCCAGTCTTTACTTGGTCCACTATTAAGCCTAATCTTGTCCTAAACTCATTTTGAATCCTAACTTTATTCGCAGAAAAGGCGTCTTTGTTTTCTTTGCGAACTTGCCAGCATTTAAATGTTAAACGGTATGCGATGTGGAATAAACGCTCAAAACATCTAATCCAAGCATGCAGTGTAGACAACTCATACTTGTAATGATTAGCGATTGGTACTTTTGTAAAATTAGTAACATTCATTTCGGTCGGTTTGGCATGGCAAATAAAACAGTTACTGGAAGCATTAGTGCCAGTCAAAATATTGGCAACAGATCAATCAATCATGGTGCAATGCATTTGATAAGAAACTTGAATCCCTTTTCCGTTTCGTATTACAACATCATCTTCTAAGTTCTCAATTTTTCTCGACATATCATTATATTCGAATAGAACTAGTTCGCGGTTTTCCTTCTTGAAACTAAACTTAATTGGACGACAATAAAAAGACGATTAGCATTTGTTATTGGTCCATATATTTTTGTTGGATGACAAATCAATTAACCTGGAAAAAATATTTATTTTTTAATAACTTATATGGCTTGTCGAAAAGATATAAGACCGTCATATCGCAAAATAGCTAATCGAGTAAATTAATTAATTCAGACCAGCCTTTTGCAAAATAATACTGTAAAAAGTTGTCAATGTAAATTAAAATGTCATTTACTGATCTAAACTCGAATTTATTTTTAAAGGCTATTGAATGTTTTTGGAAGATATATTAGATAATTTTTTGTTACCTCAGAGGGACTAGCGCAATGATGAACATAAACTCATCCGTTAATTTGTCGTCACCAAAATTTTGCTTATAGCGGCTATGCCCCGAACTTCCATCCATGCCCCACTTACAAACCAAAGAAGCTTTGGTTATGTCACCATTATCTGGGCTTAGTTCTAAAATACTTTGCGTTGTTTTCAGCAATAATGATTTCAGATCAACTTCGGCTGAATATTCAGTCGATTTAATCGTTGGCAGCAAAGTTTGTTTTTTTGTTTGCAATGCGTTTAAGCTCGGTATACAATCTTTATGCAACCGGTTTATTTTTGCACGTAAACTATTATATTTACGATCTGATAAGTTCAGATCTATGTATAGTGCGAGTGAATCAGATATGGGCAAACCTTCGGTACTACTTTCAAAACATTCAACTTTGCTTGCTTTTTTCATTTTTTTCAGAGCATACTCGAGCTCTTCGATGGAATAGTTTTTCAACAAATGCTCTACCCTTCGATTTTTTGTCCTCCGTGAAGCTTCGCAAAATTCTTCTTTAGAAGGTTTTCCCCGTTCAGCACATTTATCCTTATTTCCATTGGAATCCGGAAGGGAAAGGAATGTCCAATTTAGCCATTTAGAATATGTTTTTTCAAAAGCGCTTCTTTTGCGGCCACTATAATTCCACTTATTTTTCATCTCACTATTAAAAAGTTTTATTTTTTGATTCAAAAGTGCTTTGTCGCATTTAGCGTGTATTAATTTGTCTTCAAAAAATGCAGATAATGCAGACACTCTATCTGATGGACGATTAGAAATCCAGATATCAGCTAAAATTTAGTTTTTTATAATTGAATTCATATTAATATTAGTTTTTTCACTATTTTACGCTTCACTACACAGCACAGAACACTACCGCGTGTGTCTACAGTAATAAACTTTACTATTTTTAAAGAATGTTTTGGCATTTAAGTAATGGAAAATACTGTGGTAACTGTAATCAGTGAAATTTTTTTTGCAAAAGTTTATTTTATAACCTTAAAAAAAAACGATTTTCTTCGAAAAGCGCAATGAGTCTGCAGACTTTTTTTTTATTTCAAAGAAAAATGCCCCTTCTTTCAAATAAAAGAATAAAAAAAAACATACTTTTACATATTTTTTTTTATCCCTTTGTAAACTTAGGAATTTTTTAAATTTTCTGCAACAAATTTTAGGGTGTAGCAAATAGGCCATTCCAGCCAGGAAACTCAATATTTTTTAAAAAGCTCTATAGAGTGGTTTCCTTACAGATTTTCTAATTAGAAAAATTGTGTCTTAAGATAAAGTATGATAAATTGTATTTTTAGCAATTTTTTTTTAAAGACTCCAGCTAAAGGCATTTTCATAAAAGAAAAAATATATAAAAAACACACAACTTTAAGAGGTTTTTGTGAGAACCTTATGAGATAAAAACAAAAACTAAGTCCAGATCCTTAATCTAGGATAAATTTCCTTTCCAACGATACCAAACACGTTGACATACGTGACAACAATTTTTTTGATTTTTGCCCGCTCATACAGCACTGTGCGACGCGTCCGTTAAACAAATGAGAATCGCGTATATCAGTGTCACTGCCCACGGAAAAGGAGCGATGGCATTGGTGGCTGCGTTAAAAAAATGCAGTTTCTTTGCTACAAACCCTCTGCTTCAAATTCCTTAGAATGTAAGATTTTTTCAAGCCACTCAGCATATCGAGCCCTAACCGCCAAAATAACGTAAGCGACATTTATTTCAAAATTTTCTTTTTGATGCAGAAATGTATCTAGATGCTCTAGGAATATT
>NW_023473623.1:0-3713 GCF_013731165.1 Rhagoletis pomonella
ATGCCTCTTATCCTAATCTTGGGGAAAGAAGAGATGTAAAAATATAAATCTGCAATGTTTTCGTTACGCCAAATTCAAACTTTGAGATATTGCGCATGCGCAACGTGGCTTTGCAAATCTCTATGTATGTAATGTTTTTTTTGCATTTTTCGAAGAACAAAATGATTTTATTTCTAAGGTATAATCATTATTCAGAATTTTATCGAGTTAGGGGAAAAAAATATGTGATCAAATTCGAATATTTCAAAATATTCTGAAGGATTTCAGAGAAGCTCTAAGTTATGCCCCGCTTATGCACAGCAGACGAAATTATACAATAATTTCACCTTGATTTCAGAGTTTCGACTTTGTTCCTGAATTCATATATAAACGTATATTCTGCGTAATGAAGAAATTAAAAATTGTTTCAGTATATGTACATATAAGATATTTAATGAGATTAAGTTTCATTTTAAAAGTTCAACAATATCCATCGCCTCAGGAAATTTTATATCAAAATAAAAAAAATAAAATTGCTATTACTGTTTATATAAATGATTACCATTTTATATAATGAACATACAAATTGAGAACTCCAATTTAACTTTGTCTGCATCATAACCACCCGGTGTTCATGCGCGGTGGCAAAACGAAACAAGCTATGTCTGCGTGTGCTGCTAATGAGAAAAATCGGTAATAGCTCGGATTTAATAAAGTATAACGAAATTCCGTTGACATCGGTGAAAAGGTCGGAAAATGGAATAGGACGGTATATAGTATTGATAATATTGGACAATTTTTGGGGATAGTTGGACAATTTGAAAATTGATATTCATGATTTTGTAAATTTTTAGTTGCAGATTCTATTTACTATTAATTTAGATTGTTTGGTAAGATAAAAATATCAACATATTTGAGTTCCTGGCTAAAAACTACCCCTAGTAACCTGATGATTTTTTCGAAATAGCTTCCAATTATACACATTTTGAGTTCTAAGACGATAATAGATTTATATGAAAAAGTTTTGACGTTCTAATACGATTCGCTAATCTGATATTCAAGATTATGGGGGGGAGTCTTTGAAAAAATTTCTGTGGACATGTAGAGCAACTCATTTCTCTACTAATATGAAAAGATGAAAACAATTTTTGTTTGAACCGGTCTAAGCTTCATATGCCTAACCGAAAATTTCATTCCCAATAAAAGAAGTGCAAATTACGGCAACGTCGTTAGCGAGATTCTTTCCGCATACCCTGAAATGGGGTGTAATATGTGGCACCCTGAAATTGTGCATATGGAAACTGTGCATACGAAATAATGCATATGAAAAAAACCGAAATAATGCATACGAAAAATACCGAAATAATGCATATATGCACAGTTTCGGTTGAAAACCGAAATAATGCATATGAAAAAAACCGAAATAATTCATATATGCACAGTTTCGGTTGATAACCGCAATAATGCATATGAGAAAAAACCGAAATTATGCATATGCACACTTTCGTTTGAAACCCGAAATAATGCATATGAGAAAAACGAAGAAATGCATACATGCACAGTTTCGGTTGAAGACCGAAATAATGCATATGAGAAAAACCCGAAATTATGCATATGCACACTTTCGCTTAAAAACCGAAATAGTGCGTATGACGAAAACCGAAATAGTGCGTATGACGAAAACCGAAATAGTGCATACATGCAGTTTCGGTTCAAATCCGAAATAATGCATATGAGAAAAACGAAGTAATGCATATATGCACAGTTTCGATTCAAAACCGAAATAATGCATATGACAGAAACCGAAACAGTGCATATATGCATAATTTCGACTCAAAACCGAAATAACGCATATGAGAAAAAAAAACTAAATTATGCATATGCATACTTTCGGTTATAATCCGAAATAATGAATATGACAAAAACGAAGTAATGCATACATGCACAGTTTCGGTTGAAAACAGTTTTTATTTTCTTTAAAAATTCCTAAACTAAGCTAAATAATGTACCTTTACAATCCTTCCATTTTTTGATAGAAATTATCTCTGGTTAGTTTTTATTAAAAAAAATTATAATAACGTACGCGACATAACGTACGCGACAGATTTTCCCCCATACAATATTTTTACTAGTAACACATATTAAATTAAATTTTTTCAGTTCTTCTCTCCACCGCTTCGCTTTTTCAAAACCTTTTTCCGCCATCTGAATACGAAATTTAAAGTTATAAAGCCGTTTGAATTCATTTGCTTGCATTTTCGGTTTACATTTTCATGGAAACACGCATATATGCGAAAGTCTGCGAATCATGGGAGTTTTTCTTTTCTTTAAATATTCCTAAACTAAGCTAAATAATGTACCTTTACAATCCTTTCATATTTTAAGAGAAATTGTCTCTGGCTAGTTTTATATTAAAAAAACAATAACGTACGCGACAATTTTTCTCGTAACTAATAAAATGTATTTATTGAGAACTCTTCCCGCCACCGTTTCATTGTTTTGCAACTATTCTAAATAGTTTAAATGGAAAATTTGCAATTAACATTGGTTTTGATGTATCTGATTGAAATTTTCGTACTTACAGTAACGTATGCGACAAACTTAAAAGGGTAATAAAATTTTTTACTTCGGTTGGAAAGAAAATTTTACTGTATATCTTTAACTGGAAGAATTCTCGCTTAAGAATTGTAATCTGCATTACCTGCGACTGCCAATATACAAATGACCTAGACAAACAATGTTTTTGCATAACGTACGCGACATTAGAATACTATCAGAAGCAAATCAAAAAATTACCGTTAACCGAGCTCAAACTTCTCCTTTTTCTCATTTTTATAGTTAGTTGTTATTGCAAATTTGATTTTAAGATGTAATTGTAATGTTTCAAATCTCTTAATTTAGTTAATAGGAGAGAGAAAATAGTTCATTTCATTAGAGAAAACTGAGTCGAAGAGACACTCAGTTTTACTCTTAAATTTTGGAGTTTTAAAATTGCAATAAGCTGAAATACTTCTATAATATAAAAATTCGAGTATTTTACTCTTATTAATTCGTCTTAAAAACCCTTTTCAGTTATTTTTAGTTTTTCAGTCCTGGTTGACATTTTCATGGAAACACCCATATGAGAAAAACGAAGTAACGCATTCATGCACAGTTTCGGTTCAAATCCGAAATAATGCATATGAGAAAAACGAAGTAATGCATATATGCACAGTTTCGTTTGAAAACCGAAATAATGCATATGTGAAAAACGAAGTAATGCATACATGCACAGTTTCGGTTGAAAACCGAAATAATGCATATGTGAAAAACGAAGTAATGCATACATGCACAGTTTCGGTTGAAAACCGAAATAATGCATATGTAACCACACAGTAAGGATGAGCGCAACCTTTAGCACAAAAAATGCACAAATGTAAAGTGCAACCATGTTAATGTAGAGAAGATATCCTGATGACGCTTAAAATTGAAAAACGGCGAAATAAACCGAGCGACTCGCACGGAATAACTATTTTATAGACTTAAACGTCAGTCATTTGCATGTATACATAGATGAATAAATATTACAGACTCTTATCTCCTTCAGTTAATAGGACGATCCAGCATAGGCGCATTTTTTCAAAAATGTCTGCTTGGGTTCTGGCAAAGGATTCGTTTTGTGGATGGTCTTGATCTTTGGAAAAATATATTTCAATTTGTGCACTCTACCATTAATAAACGCTTCTTACATTTTT
>NW_023473624.1:0-3713 GCF_013731165.1 Rhagoletis pomonella
CATTTAAAGTTAAAATTGATATGTAACCGTGTGTGTGCGAATAAACGTCCAGTTTTGTAAACATTAAAAGCGCGTTTTAATTAAAGACTAAGAGGATTGGGAAGGCCATTCCTACAAGTGGTGTCATGAAGTGGCATAAAATCCACTCCTGTGAGTTAGCAAAACATTAAAATAAACTGTGCGTACAACTATGCAAATAAGCGTTTATACATGTTATACATATGTGTTTTGTGTGTGCCGTGCGATATGCTAGCCAAAGTTTCATTTACTGCAGTGATTTAAAAATTACATACGATCATCAAATCGCCCAATCCATTTAGTAAACTATTTTGAGAAATTAAATTGACAACAACGCAAGTAACTGTTCTGGTGTACTTTGAGCTAGCCACGCCACACAATCAGCTATTTTTGCAAAATATCGCCGGCAAGCGGTAAAATAAAAATTGCGACAAATAAACAAGTGCATAAAACGGTAAATACGCCAAGCAGTAGTGGTTGCGTCGCTTAACAAAGCGCTAAGCAAGAAGCGCCAGCATCGGAAGAGGCGCCAGAGCAAGGCAGCGCCGAACAACAGCAGCAGCGAATAGTGTCGGCAGAAGTAGCGGCATTGTGGGCAGAGCAGCAGCATACGACAGCGAAGTCGAAGAATTGGAGACAGCGGCGATGGATGAAACAGTGCAGTTCAGCTAAGTAGTTTTAGCGTATACATACTTACGTACATATTTACATGATAAGGTAGTAAAAGCAATATATACACGAATTTGCTGGTAATACGCCGTTAGAGTTAGCGCTATTTTGTTCACGCCACTGGCGGTAGTTTTGTATTTGCAATTGCAATTTTTTCATTTTATGTGTACAGATTTACATGTGCGAGGGTAATGCGGTACAGTCACGTACACAATAATAGAAATAATTGAACAAATGATTATTAGGAAATTAAATGAAACAAATAACTTGAGTATTTTGTGCATAAGTATTAAATGTATGTATGTTAAATACCGAGAAGTTTAAACATTTTACCACATCGATTTAAATAATAGAAATTTTAATTGATAATATTGTAAGACATGGACCGTGATGAAATTTTTAGCTTGACGGTTGACGGTCTTAGGGAAAAGTTGGGCGGTTTAGGTTTGTCGACCAACGGACGGAAAGCGACGTTGCAGGACAGGCTACTGGAACACTTCGGCCTGAATGTGAGCGACGGCGATTATACCGATTTCGATGACGCGGCAAGTAGGCGAAGCGTTCGTGGGTCCGTGGCAGAGCGTCCAGCATTCACTCTTCGAGACATTGAGGACTCGTTGTCCAAATTTAGCGGGTCTGGTCAGCCGATATTTGAGCAGTGGCTGGAGGATTTTGAGGCCAACGCAATGGCTGTGCAGTGGAGCGACCTTCAGAAATTCATCTACGCCAAGCAGTTGCTGAAGGGTGGAGCAAAACTTTTTATTCGAAGCCAAACTGGAGTCAGCAATTGGGATTCTCTAAAATCCGCTCTGCGCTCGGAGTTTGGCGTCACCATGTCGTCAGCCGAAATACACCGCGTCCTTCGGAAGCGCCACCAGCGACCAGGCGAAGATCTGCGGGAGTATCTGTATGCAATGATGGAGATCAGCAAACCAGTCAGTCTCGATGATTCCAGCTTGATCGAGTATTTCATCGAGGGGATTTCAGATAAACGCGCGAATAAGAGCAACTTGTATCAGGCGCGAAATATCAAGGAGCTGAAGGAACAGATCAAGGTGTACGAGAAGATTCGGTTGGGCAAACCACAGACCACGAATGGGAATTATGTAAAGCCAACGTCTTCAAACAGGGATTTACGAAATTCACCGTCCTCAAGCAAAGGGTGTTTCAACTGTGGTGATCAGTCTCACTTTGCTCGAAATTGTCCACGTAAAAAGATCAGATGTTTTCAATGTGGCAACGAGGGTCATCGAGCGAGTGAGTGCAAGAGCGCTGGAAATGAAGTGAAGACCGAGAGAGCTCCAGCAAACATTATGGCGGTAAGGCAGAGCGGCCTGATTTTTAAAGACATCAATTTTAGCACTTCGAATCAGACAGTTTCGGCACTTATCGACACAGGGTCAGACCTGTGTCTAATGCGTCATGACACTTTGTTGATGCTGCAGCTGGATGCAGAGCTCAGCAAGGAGAAGCGGCGACTGGTGGGTATCGGTAACAGTGCAATGACGACAATGGGTAGTTTTACCATCCCAATGCAAGTAGACGGAATTTTGCTTGACATTACGTTTCATGTGGCAAGGGAGCGGGATTTGGGCTACCCGCTGGTGATAGGCAACAATGTCCTCAAACACGTTGACCTTATCGTTACGGAAGATGGTGCCGTTTTTAAGGAGAAGGCGAGAAAGTTCAGTGGACGCGAGGATGCACTCGAGCGCAAAGCAGTGGCCGATAATTGCGCTAGTGTGGTGCGAGACGGAGCAGATCCGTGTGAAGGTGCAGCGGCGTGGAAGGCAGTGGCCGGAAATTCCCCAAATGCTGGTCAAGTTGGAGAAAGCTCATTAGTGCGCAAGGCGAAGGCTGGTAATTGCGTAGAGGTTGGGCGAGTCGAAAAGAATTCAGGAGGTGGTGCAGCAAAACGCAAGGCAGTGGCTGGTAATTGCGCAAGTGCAAGTCCTGAAAATTCGATCACCGATGATTTGAACAATATTTACAATCTGATAACGAATATTGTGAGGAAGTTGAGAATAAGTGCTAGACCGGCAGATGCGGCGGAGGTTCAGCGTAGACGTGATGAAATGCGAGATTGTGTCAGTGAACACGGTACGAGTATTAGGCATGGTGGTATCGTAGGATCACCACGAGAGCATGCGAATCCCAGCAAGACAGGTGTGTACGAACGAGGTGCAGAATGGGCGAGGTTTCGCGATGGAAGACCTTCAAGTCAAATCAGCGGGCTGCAAGCAGGGTCCGGAAACGTATGCGTGGAAGCCGGAACGAAGCAAAATAAAGAATGCGAGATAGATGTATTTCATGTAAGCAGGACGCGAACGGACAAGGTACAGAGTTCGGCAGCAGCCTACAAGCCAGATGAAATCTCAGTATCACCTATGGAGCAAGAGCTTCTGCAGAAGGAGCACATCGACGAGTTTGATGCAGAGAGGGAAGAAGTATGCCACCAAGCACGCGACAAAATCGCCGAAATACAGCAAGAAAAGCGCAGAACGTTTAACGAACGTCGACGAACTGCAAAAGAGTACGCCATGGACGAGCTAGTAGCAATCAAGCGAACGCAATACGGATCGAGACTCAAGTTAAAGCCAAAATACCTCGGACCATATAGGATTGCAAGGATTATGCGACACGGACGCTACGCTGCAGAGAAGATCGGCGACCACGAAGGGCCGTACCGCACAAATACCGTAGCCAAATTCCTAAAGAAATGGAATCCATCATCCGAGGCCGAATGATCGCGCAGGATGGCCGAATGTGGGAAATGATGTAGGCGGCCATCGACATACAAACATACAAGTATGACAGTGGGGACCCGTACTAAGACTGATCGACGAATACAACACTGACAAGGATTGAACGGACCACACTGAACATACTCAACTATAGACTTCACGAGACAAACGAAGGACAGCAATACGGCAGATTGTACTTGACCGCCTTCAAGCGAAGTTGTTAAGCTAGTCGTAGCATTTAAAGTTAAAATTGATATGTAACCGTGTGTGTGCGAATAAACG
>NW_023473625.1:0-3713 GCF_013731165.1 Rhagoletis pomonella
AAAAAAATTGGCAGAACACCGTTTTTAGTAAGGATAAAATAGCGTATACAATTGTTCAGAAATCGGACCAAAATATTGACACTTGACAGTTGAGTAGGATAGGCTATATATTTACTTCACTACCCCATTAACATCCCAAGAAATGCTAAACTTAAATGTTAAAATAAATTAAATGAATGCATTCCCGTCCAAAACGCGGTCAAAAAATATAACACAAGCTTTTTTTTAATTAAACACTTATTATTATTATTTTTATTTGTTTTAACTTACAAGATAAAAAAGAAAATGTAAACAAATTCTCACAAAAATAATATGTTTGGTAAATTAGATTTTTAACAATTTTAATGCATTTTCTGATAAAAATGTTTTTTTTTTAGTAGGCAATTTTCTCACATTTGAAATAAGTGGGTCGGAAGTTAAAAGAAGTCTATTCAAAAGGTCCTTATTAGTGACAACCCGAGACATTTTTCTTGTGTGATTCAGTCGGTAATTTTTAATGTCCTTATTTCTGGACTCTGCAGCTTCCTCACTTAACTCGCCTATAGAAATAAGTCCATGATGCTCAATCACCGATGCACCATGCAACAACACTTTGTGAACTGAAGCAGGTAAATAGTACCATGGATATGTTTCAATTATCTGTGCAGCTGTATCTAAGGCGAAAACTCTGAACTTTTCTGCTTCGATATTATAACCTGAATTTAAAGCCTGTAAAACAGTTGCGCATCTGTCGATCAGTGTTTCATCGATTCCAGTTATTTCAGCAGAAATTTTGGTATTGTTAAAAAATTTCCTGGCTGTATTGCCATCATTTGACGAACCACTTCCTCCCGTTTTCGGTCTGTCCACAATCAATCCTAGTTTTGCTCTGAATTCAGCTTGGACTATTTTCTTTTGTTTTTCAAATTCTGTTTTGTCATCACCTCTTATCTGCCATTTCTTAATTTTGAGTCTGTAGGAAATATGAACAAAAAACTCAAAGAATCTGATATAAGCATGAAGCGGGGACAAACCAAAACATAAACTGTTCTCATTGGCCTCTTTTTGAAGGCATAATTCAATGTTGTTCATTTCCTTTGGTGTTGCTCCGCATATGTAACATTTTAAAGATGTAGATTCGTTAAGTGCGTTGCACACTTTTCCATCAACCATAGTTAAACGTAAGTTGTTAGTGACTGTCCATTCTTTATCATTAATAGTTATAGTTAAAGGCTGCAAGGCATTTATTTTTTCAGTGTAATATTGTTCTTCAAAAACAGATACAGCAGTAGTTTCTTTTTTAAATTGAAATCTTAATGGGCGACAGTATCGTGTTGAGGACGGTCGAGGATTTTTCCAAACAACAACATCTTCATTTTTGTCATTTTTTAACTTGAGCTGCAATGGCACGTAACTTGTAACAAACAAATCGCTGTCTTTAGCATAAGGATCATGAAAGCTTTGTTTGTACTCGCTTTGGCCTGTACTTCCATCAAATCCCCATTTCCCTACTAACTGTAGGCTTTTATGTAAGTCATTGTTGAGAGTGTCAAGAACGTCTTTCTGCGAAGTAAGAATTCTTGTCGCCGTGTGGTTAAGTAAAGCCTGTAAGTCCACTTCGGCACCTGTCTCGGTGACACTAATTTTGTCGGATTCTGGATAGCAGTTTTCTTTTTCAGTCTTTATAATTTTGTAGCTAGGCAGTGCATTTTTTTTAATCTTGGTGTTGACGAAATTCTGAACAAGTAAGTACTGCTTCTTTGTAAACTTTGCTTCCACAAAAAAGCGCCAGTACTTCACAAGGCGTTACACTCATCGTGTTTTCTTCTCCCAAATTCGAATTACATGAACTATTACGCAAAGCTGTGGCAATTGATTCGTCGGATTTCGAAATTTCAGCCACACGTCTTCGTTTACTCCGCGAAGAACATTCTTCAAAACTTTTTTTTAGGACGACCTCGTTGTTGTGATGTACTTGGATAATCTTCATCACGACAACTTAAAAAGACAGTCTCAGATTTGCCAAGCCAAGAGGAATGATTTCTCATAATTGCATTTTTTCTGCTTGCATTTTCTTTCCAAAATTCTGCTAACTTCTTGCATACTAAATAAATTCGGTCATAGAGGGGATCAAATTCAATATTCTCAACACCTTGATAAGGCCAACTGCATTTGATGTTTTCCAGGATTTGGTTGGCTTGAGTTGACCATGTTGTATTACTTTTTCGACTTTCAAGCCATTTATCAAATAAAAAATTGCGTGTAATTACGCATTGATAGCCAGCACCTATATATAAATATAAAATATATAAATAAATAAATATAAAATATATAAATAAATAAATATAAAAGGCTTTCAGTGATAACGAATTAAAGTTGCTCAAGCAAGAATCATATCTGACACCCCTGCTTTAATCTATCATAACTCGGAAAAAGGAAAAAACGGGAGGAAACTTCCTTATTGTATGAAAAGGTAGAACAATATTCTTCATTTTAGTACCGAATTTGTAGAAGGCACTCGGAGGCAAACCATCTAAATCTAAAATTTACTTTAGACTAAGCTAAAAAAAATGACAGAAAGTGCTTCGCGCAGGGGTGCTATTACATTGACGCTTTAAGTTATTAAACAATAAAATGTATGTTTTTAGAGAGTACTCACCTTCTTGTTTAATATCCATAACAAGTTAATATTGCTCACACTTTCTTAACAAAAGTTATCACTTTCCCAAGTTCTCCATTAAAAAACTGCACCGATAAGCGAGCTCAATGTTAAATTATATGTGAAGTTTGAATGGCTATAAAGGAATGACAAAAAAATAATCCGCTAACTTTTATTTTGGTTTTGGTTTGGCGGGAGTGTGAACAATCTTATCGACACTTTGAATTCTTGATTAATGACATTTGATTTTTTTAATTTTGGCCAATGGCGGTACCCACAGTGCAGTGGGGGCAAAAGATACTTTAAAAAAATATACTTTTAAATATGTATGTATTTTTATATTTTACTCGTTCTCTTTTCCTTTCCTTTCCGCTATATATTATATATATACAGAATATATTAGTAAGCTTTTATGAAAACAATAATTTTTTGGGGAAACCCCAATTTAATAAAAAAATAATAAAATTAAAAAAATTTTTTGTTAATTTTATTACCAAAAATTATTCTTTAGTATAAAAATTTTTCGGTAACATATTTTTTTGGAAAATATTATTTTCGGGGACCAATTAATTTAAGAGTTTTCACGAAAAAAAATTAATATTCTTTCGAGAAAATAATGTCGACCAGAATTATATAAAACTATTTTTGGGCAAAAAATAATTTTTTTGAAGAAAACCAATGTTTGGAAAAATATTTTTTCCCAAAAACTACTTTAAAAACCCACATTTTTTTCTAGGAAAAAATTATAAAATTAAAGAAAATTTTGTTCGCATAAAAAACTTAAAGCAAAAGTAGTTTTTAGTTGAAATTAAGCAAATTTTTTAGAACAAAATTATTTTCTACATTGATTTTTTAAACAAATATTTCTTTAAATAAGAATTTCATTAATCACACTTTACAAATCGAATTATGAAAGTTTTAAAACCTCCAGTTTATGCTTTGAGTACAAGTAAATAGTGGTCCTGCTGTACATTAGTTATAAGTATTGGTCAACTTATTTTGCCTGAAAAAGAGCAATATAAGTGTTACTTTTCTATTTCCATATGCATTTTGTAAACAAATAAGTAAATCCAAC
>NW_023473626.1:0-3713 GCF_013731165.1 Rhagoletis pomonella
AAATCCCAAAAATCAACGGTTAGTCCTAGTAATTCAAACTTGCGGTTTGTTTCAAACACCATGCTCAAAATATTTCTAAAAAAAAAAATAAAATTAAAAAGTTCAAAAATGTGGTGCAACTTTATCGAACTTTCCTAATTTTTGCACAAAGAATGAAAGTCTTCACTTACGTGGCTTTGTTAAATAAGGAGCCACACTTACATAAACAAATATTAAGCTTCAAACAAACAAAAGCGAAATAGCAAAATGGTGCTGAAATGTGTCTTACCTATTCATATTTTCACCACTGTGCGTATAAAGATTTTAGAACCTTCCTTTCGTACTTTGGTTATTATTTTTTATTTTTCTTTCTCGCTTGCTTATTCTTTGCTTGTATTTTGTTACTGTCGCTTGTGTTTTTGTTAAGTATCTGCGCTCCACTTTGCAAATCCAAAAACACTTCTGGTATGTAAAGTAGTTTTCTTTATATCGTAATTTTTCATTGGACTAAAGTCGTAAAACTTATCACCTTCGTTGCGATTTTACAAAGTTTTCAACCCATTTTTATTATTTTCGTTCAAATATAGTTTACTTATACTTGTATTTCTAACACTTCAGCACCAAGTGGTTAAATCTTAAGTTGCCTTTTGGGCTGTATAAATTGCATTTTTAGTTTTCCTGTCTTCTTTACAAAAGTAAAAATTCAAATTAATTCCAAGGAAACGTTTTTACAAAATCCTCTCAAACTCGTCCCTGTTTAAAACCTCTTCAAAGTTGCTTATTCTTAGTATTATCTAAATTTGAAAGAATTTGCACATTTTTGGCTATAATTCAAAACTGAACCACCAGCCACTCTGGTTTCGCTTGGTTGCCTCTTAATGCCATGCCAGCTGGCTAATGCCGAGTGTTTTGTTCTTCGTTAAAATGGCAAAACTTGTTGCTGCAGCTAATCGTTTCGCAAGACTGAATTCTTGCACTTTCATTACCATATACATTGAAAACCAAAGCTTTAAGATCGAGTTGCTTTCACTTACTTATTATAAAAACGAAAATGTTATACATCCTACACCAACCCGGTAGGAAACAGCAACAACTAAAAATAAATCTTAAAATTGTCCATGCCAATATTAACGTATAATGCTGACTACACCGTTGCCTCATGTGTAGCATAGTTGCACATATACATATATTAGAAATTTATGAAAACGTTGAAATTGGAAAATTTCAAAACTATTAAAGGGAGAATACTCCAACTGGATATATGTACATTGAGAAAAAAAATAAACCATATCGTCTTTGTTTCAAACAAAAACACAAATGATATTGCGCCAAACAAGCTTTTGTTTAAATTTGAACAAATATATTTTTGGGAGATTTTTCCGTTTGGACACGGTTTCGTTGTGCTGCTTTTTTATAATTATGAAAAACCGAAAATAAACATTTAAAATTGTACGTTCCGCCAAATGGGATTTGGACCTGGACACTCTTGGCCGCAACCAATTGTATTAAGTATCATCGCGCGCTCAGCTAAAGGCACAACACGTAAGTGTGCTTTCAAATGTTCGCTTTGAGTCAAGCCAAAAAAAATGCCAACTATAGCAACGTTATGAAAAATTTTACTTGTTTGGTTCAGAGGCTCGAACCGTTTTTATACTTTTGAATTGGCTTGTCAAAATGTTTTTTTTTTCTTTTGTCTTTTATCTTTGCACATTGCTTCCGATTCGGTTTACCGTTTCAGAACTAATGAAAATTAGTTTTATTTAGCAACAATTCAAAAGTAGATAAATAGTAAAATCTCCATAAATATATATAACACCTTGCGACACTCAATTTTACACCCAAAAATGTCAATGCCACACAGTGACGTCGGGATTTTTTAAAAGACTTTGAAATTTCAACGACATGTTTAATTAGAAAAAAAAATCAGTGCAATTTATGTTAACAAGATGGGGATCAAATAAATTAAAAACTTCTGTGGAATTCAAACCATAAATAAAGAAAAAGGTGTTTAAAGTATCCTTTCAAAATGTATCCTATTTCCAACTTAAATCTCCCGAGTTGTTATATTAACCGTATTTTTTGGCCGGAAATGGAGGCATACTTATTTTAGAAGATGCTTTATCTTCAGTTTTGTATAAAGAACAGGATTCTAAAGCGAAAATTTTAAAAATATATACCCTCAAAGTAATAATAACCACTCGTGATCATATACCCGTAGTTGCTCATGTAACGTATACGCCTCGTAGCACAATATTAGTCAGCTAACTCGTTTACTCGCACACCTTAAATTAAAAGCTATATTATTTAAAAGTAATTAATTAAATATTAGCGTTCTAGATTTTTACACAGTATTTGTTTTAGTTTCTCAAATCATAAATTTTAACATTTGAAGTATCAAAGATTATTAAAATTAAAAAAAAAAAATCTTAAAGTCTCAAAAATTGCTGCATTTCTTTAATTTGGTTACACACTGTTGAATGTTCACAGATATGTTTTGCTTGATGCCAACGTCCATTGTATCTAATATGAACATCTTATTTGAACATTTTCCAGAGTTATTAAAAAAGAATTATGATGTTTTTTCGATAGAAATGAATGAAAAAATTTTTAATTTCGGTACTTTTTCGCCTGAACAAACGTTTTGAAGCTAAAATGGTCCAAATACTGGATTTATGTTTTCTTTTACTTTTTGTAGAACTCCTTTGATTAAAATAAATATAAGAAGAACGCTTTAGCAATCTTTTTCTGCCAAGTATCACATCCTCGTAATTTCTCCTTTGTACTAAATTAGTTGCCCAAAAATTTTATAAGAGCTCGTTTTTAATATGTATTCGTCATTATACACCAAAAAAATTATGTCTTTTAAATTCACGGAATCCTGATGACAGAGAAAAAAAATACCAGCGCAGTTTTAATATATTTGGCTCCTATTTTAAGTATTCATTTTTTCGTTTGTTTCTAATTTCATTTTTGTCGCACGGTGTAATTTATGTCGTACGCTATAGATAGTAAAAAAAAATTTCTGACAGAGAAAAACAAATGAATAAACAAAAAAGTTAAATTTAGTCGAAACACACTTAGGCCCATTTGATCGATAGTGACGCCAATATAAGCGATAACTTGTTCATGTCCCTTAACTTTCACGTCCCTATATTTACTAGACACACTTACGCCCTCTTACGACCAAATTCATAAGAAATAAAAAAATCTTTAACGGCTTTATAAATCCAAAATTTTTTATGAAATTGCAACTTGGTAAAGCTTTTTAAATATATTTTATTTCTTATGAATACGGCTACATATTCGTATGTGTGCATTCCTAAGTACATACATATTACATTACCGAAATTCGAACATACACAAACCTGCTATTATTTATGGCTTAAACTTATACATAATTCAAAAAAAGTAATGTGCTTTTCATAAACAATTAATTGAAAGGTTCCTTAGTCTCACAGTTTCTTCGGAAAACACTAAGCTTTCAAGTAATTCTTCCAATTTTCAAGCTGTTCGTTGTTGTTTTATTTTCAGCATTATGCTTCTTTTGCTCTTCCAGTCGCTTGGTTGGCACAATGGCTAAATGGGAAATATTTTGTACGGTTGACGGCATGCTGCTTGTGATTTTCTACGTTGCTAGCATATTCATGCGCTGTGATGTTCAAGCAAATAGTTTTGTGGCAAAAAAACAAAAATGTACGAGTTTAATTTGGCTTGTGTAGCCACCATTTTCTGAG
>NW_023473627.1:0-3711 GCF_013731165.1 Rhagoletis pomonella
GCTAGTACATATATATTGTGAGTCGGGGTAGAGGGGGTTAAACCCAAACACCTTCTCAAGGTCTTATTCTGAAAAGCTCTAATTTTTTGTTCCACAGACTTTGGAATGTCATGTACAGTGGTTCTCGCCACTTCAATTTTGGATCTAACTAAACTTTTGTACAGATTCACTGCAATATTAGGCATTACCCCAGCTTTAACTGTGGTAATCCAACTGATAAGCTTTACATTATTAGAAGCATTTTCAAGCAGTTTATTGTAATGTGCTTTTACAGACAATGACGATGTCAGAGTACGACCTATAAACTTGATTTGTTTAACTTGCTCTATCGAATGACTGTTGACCTGCAAATTTATCTCCTTTTTTGCAGTTTTTGCTAAAATGTATTACTTTAGTTTTTTGTAAATTAATTACAAGGTTCAGACTACTACATCTTCTTACAAACTCATTGACTTTCTGCTCCAGCTTGACAGTTAATCTCTTAAAATCCCAATCATGTATTAAGATAAGAAAATCATCAGCAAATTGAAATACATCAGTCCAATTATCCTCACATTCATGTAAAGATCTGGTATACACATTGAAAAGAAGTGGAGAAAGGCAGCTACCTTGTGGTAACCCATTACCAACAGGAACCTCACTTTTCCCAAGCCTTAATACCCTTTCCTGCAAGAAGGACCTAATCCAGTTTACATACTTGCTTTCAACCTTAAAACCCTTTAGCATATTAGACAAAGACAGCGTCGGTACACTGTTATACGCATTACTAATGTCCACAACAACTGCCACAACTTTTTGACCTCTATCCTTGTACACATGAATATTTTGTAAGATTTCATTTAAGCACATGGAGGCAGACCTCCACTTACGATAAGCAAAACATCTATTTGGAAGCACACCCTTTTCAGCTAGGAAAGGGTCCAATCTGGCCTTGACCATCAAATTAACAGTTTTAAGAAGAACCGGTATTAACGAAATGGGTCTATAATTTTCATGATCACCAGGATCCTTACCACTCTTAAGAATGGGTATCACTTTAATGATACGCCACTCCTTTTCAACTTCCCCCCCTCATAAAAGCGTCACTCAACGTATTTACCAGCATTTCCTTAGCGTCGTCAGAGAGCGCACGAATCATTTCGTACGTGATTCTATCATGACCCCCTGCCGATTTTTTTTTCTTACTTTTAAGTATGGAATTTAGCTCCACCAAGCTGAACCTTGGAACTGTCGTGTCAAAACACTCAGCATTTACATCACCCCTCACATCCTGACAATTCATTACTTGCCCTTTCAAATGCTGGAGAAATCTATCGTTCCATTCCTCCGGCCATTGTGACATGTCTGACTTTCTTGAGTTTCCTTTTAAGTTGTTTACGAATCTCCAGGCCTCCTTAGTATTTGGCTCCATATTCAGCCTCTGTACACTTTCCATGAAGTTTTGATTTTTCGCTTTTTTTCACTTCATTCTTCCATGTTTCCTCACACTTAAGAGCATAGTTAAAATTTTCCGGGGTCGGTGCAGAATTACATTTCTTTCTCGCCGCTTTGTATAATCTGAAAAATTTGTTTAAGTCCTCTCTCCACCATGCTTTTGGTGTTTTATCATTTAAAATCGTAGTGGCACTTTTAATCTCATTTTTTAGGGTCTGTGTAACGCAACCAACTGTGGGTTCAAACTTAACTTTATTTAAAGAGCTAAACAACTTTTTTTTTTGATAAAAAACTGACACCTTTGGTTTCTGTAAAATTCACATCCGTCACAATAGGATAGTGATGACTCCCCCCCAATTTGAAATTTTAGCACCTCCCAATTAACTTGTGTGGACACATTAGTAAAAGTTAGGTCCAAAACCGAACCCCTTTTCATGTCATTAATCACTGGTCTGAAAGTGATGTCACCATTGTTCAGGCATTTAAAGGTTGAAGCATTTATGAAACTGGACAGCCATTTCCCTTTCGGGTTATCAACTGTATCCCCCCATACAACCGAACGAGCATTCAAATCGCCCATTACAAAAACATTATTAAAAGCTTCAAGAAAATTTAAAAGGTTTGTGATGAAATTCCTAAACACAGTGAGATCCATTGACGGTTCACAATATACCGAGCAAATAACTAAATTTGTGATCAGATTAGTAGTTTGTACCACACAAACATCATGATCTGATAAATATCTCAATCTCTTAAATTTAATGGCTTTTCGGAGTGCTACCGCAGCTCCCCCATATCCATCAGCTCTTCTCTTTTCCACCAAATTAAAATTCAAAATATTCTTCCTACCATTTTCATCATCATGTGAGTAAACCTCACTGAGACACAAAATATCAAAATTATTACTGTTAGCAAAAAAATCTAAATTATTGGCATTCTTCTTTAACGATTGTACGTTATATTGTAGTATCTTCATTCTGATGATTAATTATTAACCCCTCATCTTGACTCGTGTCACTATTCTCCAGGTTCAAAAAGTGCTGCTTTAACCGATCATTAAAGTGCACAAAAGCATTAACACCTGCAGGAAAATCTACCTTACGGAACGCATCTCTTGCAAACTTAGTCATTTCAGTAGTGATGTTCTCAATCTCAGACACAATATGTAAGTTTTGTCTGTTCAAGGCTATACCATTTTGTTGAGACGTAGTCCACACCCTCTTTTGAACTGCTTCTTTCGGTTGCACCTTCCTGACTGTATTTACCTTCCTAGCACTAGCATTCTTCAATTTACTTGCAAAACTCATAGGAGTAAGAACAGCATTCGCCTCCCTGTCATTGTCCCTCAAACCGGATTGCTGTGAACTAAGCTCTGGAAAATCTTCCACACTTAGTAACTCAAACCTGTTACTATGACCCTCCTTACACTCATTTAGAGCCTCCAGTCTTGATTTTCTCTTTAAGGTCATAATCTTAATAAGTCTATCCTCCTTCATCCAAACAGGGCAATGAGCCTTGTTGAACGAATTATGCGACTCATCACCGCATAAAATGCATTTGGTCGAAGTACAATTCCCCACACATCCATCATTTTTGCCACATTTCAGGCATCTTTTAGCAGACTTGCACCCCTTCTGCAAATAAATATAATAAAATGTAAATAAAAAACAGGGATCTGTAGAGAGCAAAGAAATCCTGAATGTATGTACCTCAGACCTTTTTCTGTTTGCCCATCCATCAGACACTCAACATTTTAATTCAAGTAGGAAGTAACAATATTTAAATTCAAAACTACTTCAAGAACGAACTAAATATAATTATATTCTTAATTGGCATGACATTTGCCTAACGCTGCCGAGATGACATGGCTCTGTGGAATCTGTCTTATGTTCAGTTGCGCCAGGGTTTCCAGTCGCGGCGGCGTCGCCGTTTCTTTTTAAAGTTGAGAACGCCGCCGCCACAAAGCCTGTCGACGTAAACCTCTACTCAGGATAAGGCATAATGTATTTTTCGGTTCTCTTCTTGGACCAATGGAATTAATTTCCCCCACCAATAGCAAAATTATATGCATGTATTTTTGAACCTTTTTAATCAGGAAAAGCAGGAATATAATTAAAAATCCTCTATTTTTTGAAGAATTTAAAAGTCAAGGCATTTTCCCGACTATTTTTCGTGCATTTTCCAATCTACATAACCTAAATACCGTTTCATTTATTTCGCGTTTCCCCAGATAAGATTTTGTCATAAAAAAGTTAATTTTACGCACCGTGCGAGCAT
>NW_023473628.1:0-3711 GCF_013731165.1 Rhagoletis pomonella
ATAATTAAGTTTCATAAAATTCAAGGTGGTACAATTAAAAAAAAAAAAAGTTGAAAAAAGAAATAAAGTATCTCAATAAAAATTTCGCGGCAGCCACAAGAATGCAGTTGCCAATATAGCAACTTAGTTGCCAGCTTTCAGTTGCTAGTTGCCATCGGTAATACCATTTCAGCCACTGGCCAACCAACTGAAGTTCGGTTGTCCTCCGTAATCAACCCATAAAATCGGAATCGAATATGCATGAACGTTCTGTAGAACGATAAATATTTTGTAAATGTGTGCTCTGTCCGCTAACGAATTCCAGCCATGTGTTAAATATCGTATGTGAAGACTCCGTCTGACTTAACGATTTTCAAAGGCTTGCCAGAAGATGTTTCATCATATGTTTTCGGCCATCGTCTTCTTCGAGTAAGATCATCGATACCACAAACTTTACAACCTCTATGTGCCAGCAGCCCTTAGTGTTTTTGCCAATGACATGGTACTATTGCACTGTTAATAACCAAATTTAGCCGCAGTTGCATTCACACGTGCTATAATAGCTAGTGTCGGCAAGCTGTGGGAATGCCCAGGAGATGGCGTTTGTTCAGCTATCGAAATCATTACACCGACGGCGGGGGGCAGTTCTGCTGGAACATATTTACCCCAGCAGTGGTTGCGGCGTTTTGTTCTGCAACAATAGCCTGCAATGATGACATGTCATATAATGTCGACGAACAAAGATATAAAATTTAAAATGACTAACCTTATTCCCGGCCGATTTGGGAGACCACCCTTGGTCACGACCAGAACGCATTTACCAAGAGGAAAAACCGCAGGGATTGCAGTAGTTCTTGCAATCACCGTTGATGATGCTGTGCTTGTAATTAATAGTCTGAAAATACAGAAAATTGCATTAATGAAATGTTATACACATCAAATAAATAAATTTCAATAATTTGTTTACCATTTCACAACCGAATTACCAAGAAATAGAAACTCACCGCGATGCGATACAGAAATAAAAACCAACAGGGCTGTATTTTCTTGGTAAACAACACAAGCTCCGAGCAATCTGATCCGCAAAATTGTTTAGTGAAAAATAATAGTTGAAAAGAGTTTTTACACATGATTATCACATTAACTCATAAGTGCAAATTATTGTGATTATTTTTAGTTGAATATAATTGTATTAACTTAGACTTTTTTTAATGTTTTCTATATTCATTCTTTTGGGACGCAAAAGCAACCATGCGTCCAATTTCTTGTGGGAAAATTTGGTCCCCATAAAGGACTTTCACCACGAAACAGCTACAAAAACAAAAACCTATTATACTGGTATACTGTGGTGTTGCGTCTTTTCCAGGTTTGGCTATCATGATTATCTTCGACCTTTTCCATGATTTCGGAAAGTAACCGAATTTGAGGATAGCGTTGAAAAGGTCAGAAAGAATTGCTAGTGCAACATTCGGTAGCTCTATTAGCATTTTCGGAGTTATAAAATCAGCACCCGGCGATTTCTTTGGATTAAGCTGCTTTACTATAGCTTTTACTTCTAAAGAGTTCGTCTTGCTAGGTGTGTATAGCTCATTTGTATTTTTGATTAGCCGTGGCAGCCTGAAGTTGTTCGTTGGACAGTTTGGCTGAAACACATTCTTTAAATGGTGTGAAAAACACTCGGCTCTCTCCTGCTCACTACGAGCCCAGGTTCCACATTGGTTCCTAATTGGCATTTCTGTAGCCACTGGTGGTTTGAAGTATTTTAGCGATTTCCATAGAGAGTATCTTCCCTGCAGTGAAAAGCCAAACCAGTTAGAAAAAATACTAGTTCATTAAGTAGTATGTGCCTACCAGTTCGACAATTTCGAAGAACTTAGGCGATCAGCGACATCTGCCTTTGAATTGCCAAAGCCAAAAATAAAACGCAATTATAATTGCTTTTCTTACAAATGTCGGCTGTGGCGTCACGTGAAGACTACTGGTTCTGGTTCTGAAATTGCAGGTTCGAGGCCGCTTGGAGGTGGTTAAGATTTTTAAAGTTAAATAAATGTAAGTAAAAATAATTTATTCAATTTATAAATAAATAACAAATTTGATAATCTAATTGCATTGCAAAAAAACATTTAGGAAGAAATGCTTGTGCTATAAAAACAAAGAAATTAAACAAAAATATTTTTTTTTATTAAATTTAAAAATTACAATAAACAGCCTAAACAAAAAAATAAATTTATAAAAAATAAAAATAAAATAAAAAATAGAAAATAAAAAAAACTTTCCCTGCGCCAGGATTTGAACCTGGGACCTCAGGCTTACCACGCGAGTACTTTGCTCTGTCGGCCATTGTGACTGCTGGAGCGTCGCGAGCAAAAAGGCACACTTATGCTTTTCACGGGGCATGAATTGGCAGACCATCTCATCAACTGATATGATGCTACTAGTATTTATACTAGTAGATGCTGATGCATAGCCTGACAATTGACATCTCGTAGGACATCGCAATGTTAAAAATACCAGTCTCTAACATTGAAAAAGGATAGAACGTGAACCAGTTCGGCTGAAACGCAAACCGGTAGAATTCTAGTTCACAACTAGTAGCTTTCCCTGCAGGGTTTCAGTAGAATTCGGGGAAAGCTTCTTAATGTACCTTTGCAAGTTGCGATCCTCTGCACGTTTGAGTGCTTGTTTCAGTTTTCTACTGGCAGCTTTATACAGTAGCTGTGAGGTTGGTGAGCGATGGCTCTGCCACTGTCTTCTTAGGCGCCGATTTTCTGCCACAAGTTTTTCTATTTCGGTATTTGTAACTGATGTATGCGTAGGTGGTACTTGGACTTGATTTGGTGTTGCCAGGCCAGCGGCTGAAGTAAAGGTTTCATTAAAATGTTCAACAAGGGAGTCTATATCACGCTCGCAGTTAAGTGCAGCGTTTAATTTAAGGTGACTACTGATGTACTTTTTATATTTAAGCCACTTGGTGTTATTTGAAGTTAGACGAGGCTCAATTTCGATATTTTGGGTCTGTTCATATACTTTTATTAATATAGGGGAGTGATCGGATGATAGTTCAGGTAGAGTTTCTGCTGTTATGTTATTTCTCTATATGTTTCTTGTAATTGCGAAATCTATTAGGTCTGGTATCTTCTTTATATCGGTAGGCCAGTAAGTAGGTTTACCAGGAGATGTGACCTCTAGTCTATTGTGCCTGTTTATAATGGTATTGTATAGCCGATAGATTCAAGTCTCGGTCGCGGTTTCGTAAGCATATGGTAGTTGCTTGCAGACAGGCTGTTGCTTTTGACTCTAGAATATTGTGCTTTAGACGATTTCAGCACCGCTGTGCCTCCATGAGCTTTACCATCCGGGTGATTTGTGGCATAGAATTTGTATCCAGGTATGGAGAAATTGTATTTATTTGTTAAATGTGTCTCGGACAGTAGCATAACATATATGTTGTATTCAGTGAGAAATTGACTGAGTTCTAATCTACGCTGGTTTACACCGTTAGCATTCCATAAGCAAATTTTCAATTCACTCATTTTTTATTCACTAAAATTTGCAACAATTGGTTTTGAGCCTTTATGAGGTCTTGAATCATATTTTGCATAGTAGACATGAATTGAGTCATACAATGAGTAAGATTCAATATCATTCCTTCTATGCCACAGGTAGGGGGTTCGGCTGCATTTGCTCAGTATTATTCCTTTGAATATTTGCAAATGTTTCCTGATTGGAGTT
>NW_023473629.1:0-3711 GCF_013731165.1 Rhagoletis pomonella
AGCACCAAATTCGCTGACCCTACTATTTTATTCCGCATGATAGCTATGGCCTGAAAATGGCGTTCAGTCCCTTCGTATCGCCTAAATAAGCTTATTGCCGTGTGAGCGGCTTGACGCCATGAAACATATTTTGCCTGTTCACCAGAAAATTCAGGCAGCGATTTGATAATGTCCAATGATATTGGACACACTGCGTCTGGGTTATTCACCTCAATAGGGTGGTAGGCAACGATTTTGGAGGCCTTTAGTTGCAATGTATTTACTAGTGCCGTCAACTCGTCTACTTTTTCCCTTAACGCACTATTTGCCTGTTCATGCGATTGCATCATTGATGCCATCGTACTCATTACGGCCGTGCATGCCGTTTCTACAGCCATTTGTACTGTTGCTGCGATTTGTTCAGTCATTTTGTTAACAACTGTTTTTTTCACTTTTCACTACACCACTAGGATACCTTAAATCCAAAAAAATATTGATATAACTCACTTAACTTATACTGCAATTTTAATTGTAGAAGCCGTGTTTTACTTGTTCACAATGTTTTCTTAAATATAATGCACTGACTTACACTAAAATAAAATACATTGAATAAATTACTGCCGCTTGCTTCCAAAATTATCCCGTGGGTATTTCCTAAATCACCGGCTGCTGCTTATACCCTTTCCTCTATAAGGATTTTATGTCCTGTGGGTATTTGTGGATTTCCCGTGTGGGCGCCAGATATTTTTGGTTGTCAAATCAAGACTGGCTTTATTTCAATATTCATATTCTAATCTACCTATGCTACCTCTTAATTCTATTTCTTATTTTCTAATTTCTTAAAGCTAAATTGTTGACGCTGCATTTGTATTCACATTTAGTCACGTACATGCATTCGTTCCCACGTTTGTACATTTGTTATAATTGTGGCGAAAGTGCGCAACAGGGGCGTGCCATCTCTTTTCATCCAATCAAAAAACGCACTAGGGCAAAAGAGAAGGCAGGCCCCTGTTGCGCACTTTCGCTACAATTATAACGAGTTGTCCCTTCTTGTTATCTACGTTCTTTGGTATCGGAATAAATAGAGCTGTTGAGTAATCCACGATTCTCGCTGCCACTAACGGCACAAGTACAACCCTGCAAGTAAATGTTAATTTTATATTATTTTTGTGAACTTGCTTGCCATCTATTACTATCGCAGTCCCTAGATCCGCCTGAATAGCCTTTTCATTATAAAGTTTTGAAAATTTATCTCCTATTCTCCTATTACTTTTTACATAGACCATTTCACCTGGTTTAAATTCTCTTGGTTTTGTTTCTCTATTATGGTAACTTAAGTCCTTTTCCTGTTTCATTTTTAAACGATTCCTAATTTCTTTTTTAACTTCTTCAGTTGAATTGTATAATAGTTCTTCTGGCTTATATTTGGTAACTGAATGAATTGAGTTATTGTATTTGTGGGTTGCTAACAAAATCAATTCAACTTCGTCAGTAGCATCTCCCTTTATGCATCTTGCAATTTCGGAGAATATTCTTCAATAAAACTCCTCCATCTTTTAAGTTTTGTATTTGGGTTTTTTTCGGACATCGCATGGTCCGTATAAATATGAATATTCGGAGCCCCATATAAATAGTTTCTTAGGCTTTGCAAAGCCAAAACTATTGCTAGCATTTCTCGCTCATTTGTTGCATAGTTTTGTTCGGTTTTACTTAAAGTTCGTGAAACCATCGTTATTGGCCGTCCCTTTTGCAATAAAACGGCATCAGTAGAAGCATCCATTGTTAACTCAAAGAGTTTCCTAAAATCGGGATATAAAATTAACACGTCTTCTGAGGCTAATATAGATTTAATTCTATTAAATGCACCTATTGCTTCAGCGTTTAGCTGGAGTTTTATATACTTAGACTTTCTGGCTGATACGTGCCAGTTTTCGCCACTAAGATATCTTGTTAGAGGTTTGGCAATTGCCGCATAACCTTTTACAAATCACCTGTAATACCCCGCCAGTCCTAGAAAAGACCTCAGGCTACGAAGAGATTTTGGTATTTCATAGTTAACTATATCTTTAATTTTGTTAGGACATTTCTTAATTCCATCACTGGATACCCTAAAGCCTAGAAATTCGGTGTGAAAAAAATGTTGACTTTTCAGGTGCTACTTGCATATTTGCTTGCAAGAGTTTTGCCAGTATTCTCTTTACAGCTGTTGTATGCTCTTCTGTTGAATTGCAAAAGATTATTACGTCATTTATGTACACATGACAACACTTTCCTATTTCCTCTCGCAGCACGTCATCTATCGCTCTTTGAAATATGCTTGGTCCATTTTTCAGGCCAAACGGCAATCTTCGAAACTCATACTTGCCGTTATTGACTGAAAATGCAGTCTTTTCCCTGTCAGATTCTTCTAACAATATTTGGTGAAATCCTGCTTTCAAGTCAACTGTAGTATAATATTTGGCTTGCCCCAAGTTAGATAAGATCATCGAAATGTCAGGTATTGGGTAACAATCGGCCACCGTTTTTTCATTCAACTTTCGATAATCAAAAACTAATCTGTATTTCAGAGCCTCATCCTTCTTTTCACTCTTCTTTGAAACCACCAATACTGGAGCATTTAGGGAGATCGCGACGGCTGAATTATACCGTCTCTCAATAATTTTTTAATTTCTCCATTTACAAATGGTCCAGCGGCCATATTATATGGCCGTGGCTTTGAGTATACCGGCCCTTTATCAAGAGTCCGTATAGTAGCTTTAATGTTTGTGTTAAAGGTAAGTTTATGATCGGGCTGTGCAAATACTTGCATTACTTCTCTTATCATATCCTCAAACTTACTCTTCATTCTTGTAGGGACGCATTCTAGATTTATATCGATATTATTCACCTGTTCACATTCATAAAGTTCTATCGGTTCAGTACCTTGTTTAAATATTAGAAGATACTGTCTTGTATCGATAGTTGATTCTATTTGCGTGAGAAAGTCATACCCTATAATAGCATCAAAAGTTTTTAATGCTGGGAGTATGAAAAAATCAGAAATCTTACCAAATAATTGTATTTTACATTTTTCTGTGATTTTGTTAAATCCATTTAAAGTTCTAGCTAAGAACGCGTTATCTGTTTTTTTGATATTTTTTAAGTCGGAACGTTTTTTATGTAATTTTTTTGCAGTGCCAGTATCAAGAAGTATATTTAACGTTTCACCGTTGTTTAGTTTCTTCCTGACATATGGCAATGCCGAATTTACCCTAAAAAAATTAATCTCATCAGCATATTCAGGATTGACGGATGGATCTTCGTGTTGTTGCTGCACCACATTTATGCGTTGTACTTTTGCGGGTGACTGCCTGTCTGATTCCCGCTGCCTCTTTGTTGTGTAACTAGGAGACTTCGCTAATTGTGTCCTGTTGAACGGGACCTGTGTTTGTGGTGCAGAATTGAAGCGGTATTTAGAATAAGTTGAATCTATGTCCATAGGAGTTGGTTTGTTATGTTCACCACTATTTGGAACATACTTTTCACGCATATCTTTTCTATATTGCGGATTTGTGCGCACTTGAACCGTTCTATCTTTTTCCTGTTCTGCATCAAAAACTCTAGTGAATTCATACCTTTTCTGATTCGCCTCCAACTCCTGTGCCTTAGCTAAAGCTGAAGGCAAGTCCTCGCAACCTACCGAAAGCAGAATATCACACCACGGTTTTCTTAAACCAGAAATAAATACGCGCA
>NW_023473630.1:0-3711 GCF_013731165.1 Rhagoletis pomonella
AATTTTCCGGCATAATGGCGAGCCTGTTGGCGCTCAACTGCGGCGGTCCGCGTTGGGGCCCTCGCGCGGCGCGCCTGACGCGGCCGTCCGCGTTTACCCGCCACCACTGAGAAACCTAAGATGCTGAGAACAGATATGCGCATCGCATTAAAGGCTAAAAAACAGTAAAAATTTACCTTTAATTTCCAATAATTCGCTTATCAGTTATTGGCAAAAGTACCGTTCGATTTTATGCGTATACTGCAGAAGGGAATTTAAAGCAATTCGCTTAAAATACGTTCCGTTCTATGCAAATGTATGCCTGTATACATAATTGAAATGTTTCAATAAAATAAAGCCAAAGAAAATACTACTCACGGGATTTATTGCCTTTTTATGAAATAAATCAAGCGGGCGTTATTTCCTTTTCTTTGGGAAATAAAGCCCGCGACAATTATTACTCTTTCTATTTCTATTTCCCCTTTAAAAAGGAAATAACGCCGATGGGCTTTATTTCTCTTTTTTTTGTGAAATAAAGCCCATGTGCGTTAGTTCCGCGCGCCTTATTGCACACCACCATGCTTTCCATGCAACTTTGTAAGAATATTGCTATAGGTACCGCTATTGAAATGTCACTTAAGAAAACGTGAGGCAAAATCTAAACTCAATAGATCGCAAATTTTTTACAAGTCCTGCTAATTTCTGTGTAATGGAATAAATACAAAATGCATTCAACAGATTTTCACCTGACAGTTTAAAATTTATATGAAGTCGTGCAAAGTGTGCATAATCAGACCTTTAGCTGTGTCGGGTTTTCCTGGTATCGTGGGGTGTCTCAGCATGCCAGACCCTCATTTGGTACATCTGCCTCTAATCTGCTCAGGTATGAGTTTAACCTGCTACAGTAGCCAGAGCGAAATTGCGCTATTGTGGTTCTAGTCTCCCGAGGCAGATGAAGCTCCGTCTCGTCGATGTCAGGTGGGTGTGTGCCTTGAACGGCACAGGTCTGGGGTCTACGCAACTCGAGACTGACTCCCTGTGAATGCCGATCAGGGCCTGTCGATAAGCCGGTTCTACGTACCGGAATGACTCGGGGTTTTACCCGACCAAGGGCTGTTTCGGCGATCAAACCCCGTTTAGGTCGGCGAAGTATCTCAGAAGTTGTTTGTCCATAGGGCTACATTCGCTACGTTTTCTTCTACTCAGGGTTGGAATCGAATCAAACCCAGGACCAGAAACCTACACCTGCTGTGTATGCCAGAGACGACTACGCCACAATTCCACCTCAGTCAAGTGCAATGCTTGCGAGGGGTGGAGTCACCTCAGAATCTGCTCAGGACTACGGACACATCGGCAGTGGACCACGTCGTTTGTGGCCCCCTGCTGCTCAAACAGAGCAACCTCCACGGCTAACCCCAGTCCACCTGAGCAGTCCCACACAAACACCACACCACAACAACATAACACAATAGACCACACCACAAAAGCGGCAGACCACAGAACACACACAGCCGCACCACCACCCACACGCCGCCGTCAACAACTCTTGGTTCTTCATACAATCTGCACGGTATGTCAGACCAGGATATTCCGTAATGTGACATCAGTCAAGTGCAACACCTGCCTTGGCTGGTGCCACTTTAGGGAATGTTCAGGTCTGCGCACCACGTGAGACTGGACGAGGAACTTTGAGGGCCCGTGTTGCGCTGCACAGTCGCGAACCTCAACCGCGACGCCACCCACCACCACCACAGGGCGGCAACCACCTCAGCAGCGCACACAGCCAATGGTGGCACGGCAACACACATCTCTCATGCCCCGCATAACATCACGTCTCCCGAACCACATGAAGCTCCTTCAATTTAACTGATATTGAGCTTGAAATATTCGACGTTTATATACCCCCTGTCACCTGCTGCCCGGCAGGATATCACCCTGACGTAGGTGCGCTCCTCAGAGGTGAAAACCGAATGGTAGTAGGTGACTTTAATGCGCACCACGATCTTTGGCACTCAAGCCTGTCAAACGATCGTAGGGGAACAGATTTGGCTGAGCAGATAGACGATTCGACATTCTGCCCAATGAACGACGACGCACCCAGGATTATGGACAGCTGCCGCAGCTCGCCAAACATAACAATAGTCGGCGCCGGTCTGATAAACAGCATATCCACGGTGCAGCGAGCAAAGGTGGCGCCGTCAGTGGTACCGCTACTTTGGTTTTGCCGATTTTGACAGTTGTGGTAACTTGTAAATAAGCCTTTGTTTACAAATCAGCGAAAGAGAAAATTTAATTATAAGAGAAAAATCAGTTTAAATCGTGTTAATTTGCAATTTGTGAGTGATTTTTGAGTTGAAGACTGCGTAAAAACTGATACAATGAAGTGCTGTGTGTTAAATTGCGACAACCGTCAAGATGCAAGAAGCGTAGATGCAAGTGTAGCGCTGGGACGAATCGCTGCATTTTGTGTACATAGGGCACGGCAAAGCCGTTCCTGAAATGTTTCAAAATATTAACAGCATTTCCTCACAATGATTTCGTTTCTGCTCCACGCAGCCTCCATTAGCTAGTTAACTAATCAGTCCCGCAGAGACGCTGCTGCAGTTTTCTGCAGCAGCCTTAACTGCAAAGCAATGGAGTGCACTAAAACGTTTGCTGAAGCAGCCTCAATTGCAAAGCAATGGAGTACACTACAATGTTCACTGTTCTCTAATAGATTAGGTGAAAAATGCATTATTTTCGCATTTAGCAAAATTAAAACACGTTATTCGCAGTAAAGTGAACTGCTTTGGCTGTTTCAACTCGTTCTTCTTTTCGCTCTATTCTTTGTTTACTTGTGGTACACAAATGTCAACGCCCAGGACGGCGCAATCTTGTATTCTATCATTCTTGCAGCATATCATGGCGGCCTATGCTGACTTTGACATCAGACCATCTGCCCATAGTCATCTCGATCGATAAACCAACCGACTTTGCTTCGCGGAGCACCGAACATATATCAACTTCTCCAAAGCTGATTGGAAAGGCTTCGCGGAATTTACTGAAAACACTTTCGCTGCTCTCCCCACACCAACCGACGTCCTCCTTGGTGAACGTAAGTTCCGCAGGGCTGTCACGGCTGCTGCAGCTCGCTTCGTACCGGCAGGATGTATCACTGACCCACGTCTAAATTTCACTGCCGAAGCGGCTGTGCTAGCCGATGACCGTGACAGCCTTCGTCAGGCCGATCCCGGAGATCCCCGTATCAGGGATCTCAACGCGGAGGTTCGGCAACTAGTGAACGTACATAAGCGGAAGATGTGGGAAGAGCATCTGAAGACCTGTAACTTCACCTCTGGTGTGAGTAAGCTTTGGTCAACCGTGAGGTCACTGTCCAACCCGACAAAGCACGACGACAGAGTCGAAATTTCCTTCGGCGACCATGCCTTGTCGGACCCGGAGCGATGCGCGAGCTACTTTAGTCGGCAGTTCATATTGCATCCTCCGGTGGACAAAACCAAGCGTCGAGTGACCAGAAGGCAATAATAATGAATAAAATGAAATAAATAAACAAATAATTAATAAAAAATCGCGCAATATAATCTTAATATATAGATATATTAAAATTTCTAGCCTGCGGCGTTTATATTTTTCTCATATAACTGCATTTTAGGTATAAGTGCATAATACGTACCTTTACCTGATTAAAAAAATGTATATTAGGATCGATAGGGGTCTTAGTCCTTATCATAA
>NW_023473631.1:0-3711 GCF_013731165.1 Rhagoletis pomonella
CTGTTTCTAGTGCAAATATATCTATGAATTCTGTGCAAAGTGGTGTTAATTGAGCTTTAATAAAATTCGGAAAATTTTTGGTTAATCTTTTTAATTTTTCTGTATCTGTGCAACTTTTACTGTGTGTGGTTGATTTAATTAGTGTATAATCATCTAAATTTTCAGTATTAATTTTATAATTTTGAATAGTTGTGTTGTTATGTGTTGTGTTAATAATTCTAACGAAAGATTGCTCGTTATTTGTAATGGTATTTGCGATATAAATGCCATCGGATAGTTGTTGGTGTGGTATGAAAATGTTTTTGTTGTTTGTATTTATTTTAATTTGTCTAATAACTTCCGATCTAGCTGGAATTGTGATTGTGTTGACGGACAGACAGTTTGTTAGATTCATTGTTATTGTTTGAGGGAAATCATATGGTCTAAGGATTAGTTTATCCTCTGTTTTTCCATAATCTAGAATACAATTGTATTTCTTTATGAAATCTAGGCCTATTATTCCATCACATGGAATAGGAAAGTTGTCTTCTACAACATGAAATTTATGATAAATTAGAAGGTCATCGCCTTTTAGATCTGCTTTGATTGTGCCTAAAGTGCTAGTTATTCCCTGACCAATGCCTTTCAAATCTGTGATTTGTTCAGTATTTATTTTTTCTTTATTATTTATTTGCTGTTTTTTAATTATGGAGATATCGGCTCCAGTATCAATTAAAAAATTTGAGTATGAATTGTTTAATGATGTTCTTGTAGATATATAGCTGTTTAAATTTAGATTAAGTACGCATATTTTTCTTTTTGTTAATTTTGAAGTGGAGTTTCCTGGTTTTCCGTTGCGGTTATGGCGCGCACATTACGGTTCTGGTTGTAGGATCTATTGCCGTTTTGGGCTTGTGATCCGCTCCGGTTATTATTGTTGTTGTACGACCGCGAGTTATTGTTATATCTCGGTTGTGGTCTGAATCTCCGATTTTGGTAATTTCCATAGTTGTTACTACGGTAACCTCCACGGAAATTACTCCTGTACTGACCTTGCTGTCGTATATTTAAGATCGTATTTGAGCTGCCAGTGATTTCGGTACAACTATTAGTGAATTTCGATATTGCGTCGTTCATCGTTGTGAACGTACCTGCTTGCATAATCATTTTAACCTTGTCATTAGAGCAGTTTTTACACATGGCTTTAACTGCTGCCTGTGTTGAATATCTTGTGGCCAAGTCTGGGTTTAATCCATCAGAGATATATGCTCCTTCTAACGACCTTGTGATTTTTTCAATCTCTGCTGTGTATTGGTTAGCCGTTTTGCTACGCTGTTGGATGTTCAGTAGTTTAGCGGTCAAAACCTCCACTGATTCTCCCTTTATTGCGGTATGTAATTTGGTTCTTATTTGGGCGATTGTGGTCTCATTACTGATAAAATTTCTTGCTGTACCTTTCAGCTTTGTTTTTATCATGGTAATGGCCAATGCCTCGTGTGTATCCTTGATTTGCTCGAGTATATCAAGTGCATCTAGGAAGCTATGCAGATTTTCTGGTTTACCATCAAACTCTGGTAGTACTGACGAAGCAGTTTTGATAAATTCTACTACGGTTTGTGGCATTGGGACGTGTATTATCGGTATTTCTATTTTAAGTTCTTCCACCGGTGTGGCTTGAGTTAATGAAGGTGAGTTGGTTCGGCTAGGAACACGTTCAGACAGAAGTAGTACAAAATCTATTTGAATTTCTTCTTTTGTTGTATTTGGTACATCAAATTCTAGATTGTGTCTAGCTAGAGAAGATACAAGTTTATCTCGTACGGCGGAGAAAAATTGGTAAGCTTCTCTTTGATGTTCTTCGGTGAGTATGTTATTTACGGATTCGATCACCTGACTTATGCCATTTGGAGCTTCTAAAATTATATTCAGATGCTTTGTTATGGTTTCTGGTGATATTGGAGCACTTTTGTTTATGCACTTATACGATTTATTAGCTTTAATTTTTTCTTCCAATAATGTGTCATGGATGTCTTTCCACTGATTCATTTCTATTGGGAAAGTTACACGCGTTGTTGCACATTGTTTAATTGTCTCAATTTATTTTTAATATAATTTTTTATCAAAATTGCAATTGCAACAATTAAACATGTAGCTACACATGCAAAAGCAGTCAACCACTTATCGGAAACTTCTTCCGCGTTTTCTACAATAGAATGTGGTTCATATTTGACTACTTTAGCTTCATAGGTTTTTTCACCTGAGGTTTCTTTTCCTACCTCATAACCTGTTATTCCTATTAATATTCCGTTTAGTGCAATTTTCCACCAAGTCATGTTTGAAAGAAAATAAAATTTCGATTTTAATATTTTATTTTTATTTATTCATAAACTCGTCATTTAATGTACAAATTTTAATATTCTTCAGGGAATGTTTTCCTTATTAATCTATTTACTTCTTCTGCCAATGTGGAAGGATATACTAAGTCTTCCATAGTGGGTTCCCTACCCATACCTATACGTAACCAAAATTGTTTTAAGTGATTTAAATGGGATCTATTACTTCCCCTAATTCGTGATCTTGATCTACGAGTTTCTGAGTTTTCACACTCTAGATCATCTACAATTTTGTTTATTGCCTCGTAGTCAAGATCATCGGGCAATGCACTATCCATGAGAAAAAGGTTATTAAAAGTATATGAATTTTAACATAAGCGTTCAAATTTACTTTAAAAATTTATTGTTTAAAAAATTTTTATTCTTTATTTGTGTTTTAACATTTTTAATTTCCTCTTGTAATTTTAATCTTTTATCTGAGCTATTAGCAAAGTTATATCAACAACTTAACTTTGCTAATAGCTCAGATAAAAGATTAAAATTACAAGAGGAAATTTTAATCTTTTATCTGAGCTATTAGCAAAGTTAAGTTGTTGATATAACTTTGCTAATTCTACTCGGCTTTTTACTTTTCTTCCTGCCCTTTTTCTTCTATGTACAATTTGTGGGGCAGGAATTTCTGGGATATCTTCTGTTTTATTTAGTTTGTTTCTTTTCCTATACTCTTCAATATTAATCGGTTTAGGTCCGATTTTTTCGGATTTGCGACTCTCGAGGATCTGTTTTGTACCTTCAATAAGTGTGTCTACACACTTTTGAAAAAGTCTATTGATTTATTTATGATATTTTTTATCAGACTCCTCTTCGGTCGAAATCCTTTGCATTATTTTTATTGTACAGAGAGAGAAGAGAGAAAAAAAAAATTTCAATAATTAATTTTTAACCTTTACCCCTAAGCAAATTACTGCTATTTAGATGGCGGCCATAAGGCGTGCCAGAGTTTTCTAAGAGGTTTATATTCTTTTTATTTATTAATCATTTCAAAAAATTTTTTTTTTTTCTACCTCACGCTGCCGTTTTGTCTCCAAATTTCCAATATTTGCCGCCAGTCATATCACGAAATTATCAATATTTGCTGCCAGTCATATTACCAAATTACTAATATTTGCTGCCAGTCATATTACCAATATTCCACTTCGTCGTCGCGCGTCGTCGATGTCTTCTATTTTTGGGGTTCAATCCTTGGGTTGATATCCTTAGTGTGTTTCCATATTCCACTTCGTCGTCGCGCGTCGTCGATGTCTTCTATTTTTGGGGTTCAATCCTTGGGTTGATATCCTTAGTGTGTTTCCATATTCCACTTCGTCGTCGCGCGTCGTCGATGTCTTCTATTTTTGGG
>NW_023473632.1:0-3711 GCF_013731165.1 Rhagoletis pomonella
CATCCGTAACGCCAGCAAGACCGCTGGTCTCCGACGCCACCAGGGTGCTACCCACCAGCGTTGATAGAGCGCCACTCAACGGCGCGACCAGAGCGCTACTCTCCGACATTGCGAGAACGCCACATACCGCCGTCGCCAGAGCGATAATCACCGGCGCCAGTCACCGACGGTTTTAGAACGCCACTCACCGGCACGACCAGAGCGCAACCCACCTTACAAGAGCGCTACATACCGACGCGGCCAGAACACCGCTTATAGACGTTAGCAGCGCGCCACTCAGAGGCGTCAGCAGAGCGCAGCCCACCAGTACTAAAGCCACGCCACTACAGCCTAACGGGCTCATAACGGAACAAGGAGCCGTTACCCAGCCACTGCAAGTGACGCTACCAAATGTTTCAAATTGTTATTTGTTATATTTTCTTTTATAGAAATTAAGGAAAATTAAACAATAAAGTACGATTTACCAGAGCCCCGAAACTACAAATTTATTTTAACGAATCCTGGACACGGCGAGTATACCCCAGCATTTTAGAAGAAGCATCGGGGCTACCAAAACGCTTCGTTACAATTGGCGCCCGAGCAGGGACCCTCGGTAGATCGTACACGCGCCAAAAGAGATTTTTTCACCAAAGAACAGCGAGTAAAATGACGGAATCGGCGAACACTTTGTGGCTGGATAACGCCTGAAAGGAGCATCTGGTGTCTATCGCGCTCATCATGGACCAGGTACGGAAGTGGTCAGTAACTTACGACGGTGGACGAGACCCGCTAGACTTCGTGGAACGCTTAGAAGAGCTGGCCGAGGTATACACGTTTGATCTAGACCTACTCCCAAGAATCATGCCCGAGCTACTACGCGTCAAGGCCCTCCAATGGTATCGCAACAGCAACGAGCAGTGGAAGAGCTGGGACCCTTTCAAGCAAGATTTTGTAAGCTTCTTCCTACCGGCCCGGTACTTCGAGCGCCTAAAGGATGGCATACGGCAGGAAAGACAGCACGCACGGCAAAAGTACACGGACTACGTGCTCGCGATACAGAGCTTGATGCGCCGCGCCAGATACAGCAGGGAACAACAATTGGAAAGGATCTTTCAGAACAGTCACCCCGATTATTTATTATACATTCGACGACGAGACTTTAATACCCTGGCGGCACTCCTCACACTCGCTGAAGAATACGAGGGCATTCTCGAAAACCGACGCCGAACATCGGAAGAGCCCCGACTTGAAGTCGCGAGTCACGTTATGGAAGATAACCCTGAAGCGCCGCCTACACGGTCGGACAGATCACATCATCAACATCCATCGGAGCGTTCGGCCCAATGGCATCCAGTTCCACCGCACAAGGCAGCGATGAACCTACAGCGCCATCAACCACCCACGAATCAGTTTAACACAAGTAACGTATGCAGAAGGTGTGGTCAAGAAGGACATCACGCCAGGAGATGCCGTATGGCGCGAAAGCTATTTTGCTGGGAGTGCGGCCGATCCGATGTGCGGACAGTAGAGTGCCGTCACTAACGCCAAGGGTTCGACCGGACAGCTCCACCAAGGACAAAACGCGGTGAATTCGCAAAATCCAGCGCCGAAAACCCAGCAACCATGCGCTAAGAACATGACCGAATCTACGCCCCAATACAGCTTGGCGGGGAATTGGCGGAGGCCGTCATCGACACAGGCGCCTCGAAAAGTTTCGTGTCAGCCAACTTAGCGGAACGCATGATAAGCTCTGCGAACGGGGAGAAGATAACCGTGGACGTCGAGGTATTCATGGCCAATGGCACCATCAACAGGATCCTTGAAGCCGTAAGATCTGAAATTCGCATCGGAAAGTCATGCCACCACGCAGTACTGAATGTCATGCCCGGCGCAGTTGATGATGTCATACTTGGTCTGGACGCGCTAGGCAACATTGGGACGACGGTTTCCTGTGGCGGGCACCATATCGTGCTAACCAAAATACCTACACAGCATGCCTTAGCGACGCATACCGTAGCGCGCATCACAGAGAGTAGCGGACCGCTGGTAACACCCAGCAATATCCCACCGAACGGAGCGAAAAGTGAAAGTGTTAGGAAAATCAAGCACAAGAAACCGCCAGACGCATATCCACCGCTTGTACGGCCTCCACGCGCGCAATCAACCATACGTGTGGCCAACGCATACGCCGCAGTCGACGCGACACGCGCTCTCACGGCACACGCCGTCCCCGTACACGGGACTAACGCGCAAGCAAGGCAACAAGCATCCGTAGCCCATACGGAAGCCATCTCACGCGCCTACGGCTACCGCACCAGTTTCCGCCGCGCACGCCAACGCCAGTACTACACGCGCCCTGACGGCGCCTACGGCTACCACACCGGTAGTCGCCGCAGGCACAGCCGTCGCACACATCTACCCGAGGACTAGCGGAGCATAAGATCACCGAAGTGGGAGGGGGGGGGGGGGGGGGAGTGTGAGGACCAAATATCCCTGAGGAATTTGGCCCACACAAATACCCGCCATCAAAACAGCCAGTCAAGCAACACAAGTCATAGCAACACGAGTCATGGCCAGTGATCGGACTTCTACCACATTGTGGTAGATCTGCCACTTTTTTGTGCATCTACCACATCTACCACACAATGTCTGAAATCTACCACATATTCGCGTTTTTGAGTAGTTTTATTTTTGATCGACATAGTTTTCTTAATTTTAAGAGCAAAAATTGTCCAACACTAAATACTTACAGCAAAGCCGAATGGTAGGATAAAATAAACTGTAAAATAGCAAGTTTTCTCAGTAATAAATTTTTCGAGAGGAAACGTGGTTTTATTGTGTTGAATTGAAAAATATATGATTTGTAAAAAGAATTAATTGCGAAAATATTAAAAAAAACAGCGATTTTTGTGCAAGTATTAGCAAATTTCAGTGCATCTAAAGTTTCTAAGGCGTTGTTTACTTTTATTTGAGCATTGTCAAAACCGCCAAATCCGAAGAAGGGGTTTCTGGAAAGTGCCACATTTGTGTTAGCTACATCGTGATGTGATAGAAAGAAAATCTAGCAGCACTCCGCAAGGTTGCGGAAATCTCTCAAAATATGTTTGAAAAATATCTTGATATGGAATATCTTGATCTAAGCAGTTCCTTTACACTGTCAAGGAAAAAATTGCCAAAAGTCAACTTTATTATACTAAAATTAAATTTTGTTTGTAGATTCTAATTAAAATGTTTGGAAATTAGGTGAAACCTTGCAGTATTTTTAAATTTTTGTACCAAGTTTGATCCAGAACCTGAGATCTACCACATTTCTTTGAAATCTACCACATTTTTTTCTAGATTCTACCACACAAATTTTTTTTAAGTCCGATCACTGGTCATTGCAACACCCGACAGCATCTTCGGTGCCATGACAATGCAACATCACACAGCAACATGTAGCTGCGCGACCACGCAACATCAAGCACACAGCCTATTAAAGCTAAAACACAGCCGATCAACAGTCAGTCAGCACGGAGCTGTGGTCGCGGGTGAACGACTACAGTTGAATGGAGCGATTGCTTGTGAGTGGTACACACACACCACAAGACATCACCTCTCAAAGGTAGAAAACCATATTTCGTAGTGAGAACTACGGCTGAATGGAGCGATTGCTTGTGAGTGGTACACACACACCACAAGACATCACCACTCAGACTAGTGATCATTAAAAACGGTTTCGGTCACCGCTCG
>NW_023473633.1:0-3710 GCF_013731165.1 Rhagoletis pomonella
ACGGAGTCAAATGCTTTGGAAAAGTCAAGTAAGCACAGGAGGGAAACATCATTATTATCAAAGGCAATTCGCAAATCGTCAAGTATTTTTACTATCGCAGTTGAACAACCATGCCCTGATCAAAAACGTGATTGAAAAGGAGATAACAAGTTCTTTTCGGAGATATGTGACATTATTTGCTCTGACATTAGGGACTCAAACACTTTTGACAAGGCAGGCAAAACACTAATTGGACGCAAATCATAAGGTGAGCATGCTCGTTTGATTTTAGCAACTGGACAAATGGAAGCGAATTTCCATAACTTTGGAAAACAAGCCGAAAGACCTAAGCTTGCAACATTATCAAGCAACGAAGAACATAATGAATCACCAGCAAGGAGATTGATATTAAAGTCACCGCAAAGTATAATATTCCCGTAGTCGACAGCAATATTGGACAACTTATCAAACAAAGGACTTATACTGACAAATTTATTAGGGTTATACACGCATGAAACAAGGCACTTTTTCACACGATCAGACAACTCAACAAGTAAATATTCAACCCCTCCATTATCCGACTCGCCGACAAGTTTCATATTGATGTGGGTCTTACAATAAATAGCAACGCCACCACCCTTTTTACCGACACCTTTCGAATAATCTTATAATTATTTATATTAAAATGAACATCACTAACATCAAGTGGAAACCATGTTTCGGAAACACAGATAACATCAACTGCAGAGGACGTAAACACATATCTAACATAATCCATTTTTGTGTTGTTTAAGCTTCTAGCATTGAAATGGACGATGTTAAGCCCTATCTGTTGATTACATAGAACATTTAACATAATGCGACTATTATCATCAATGCTATTGATCTTGCTGTTAGACACCATAAAGCAAGTGAACAAAAGCAAATTCAAGGTATGAATAAGAACTAATAAATATAGTAAAAAGCGCAATAATACTACGAACCATCTTTACAAATGCTAGCAAAACATTAAACATAATTAAACTAAGAATAAAAAAATATAGAATAAAAGAAAAAGAACACAGATTAGCAAGAAAACCTCTGCAAGTCATTACGTTCATCAATTTTAATAGCTGACGAACCTTTGCCAACTCTGACATAGACAGCACCTCGCAACGTAAATACAGACAGCAACTTCTCCGCTCTTCTCAATCGTATGGCCTCTTACAATAATTTCCTCGTTTGTGTGGTCAAACTCTCAAAAATAGAAAATTTCCCTTCGAGGCCTGCAACAGAAACAGAAACTACAGCCTTAGTTTTTTTTCTGTAGTCACTAAATGCGCGAAATGTTCTGTTGCGGTCCAGTGGAGAATGGAACTTAATGATAACCGCACCGCCCTGATTATTATTGGTAGCCTTAGTACGAAAAATATCCCGAATTTGCGGAGCAAGAAAATCAATAGAGAGACACACACGGTTAAACGTACTCTTTAAGTTTTCTTCTTCGGTATACGGTATGCCAAAAACAACCGCGTCAGCAGACACCTCGGGAGAAATTTTTCGAAATTTCCGCGGTTGTTGGCGCGAATTGCGAATCGCCTTTCTTGTGGGTTGGCCTGAGCACACTTAAATTCCAGTCGCCGGGCATGCGTTCATCTGACCATATTCTGCATAAGCGCTGATGTATGAACCTCATCAGCTCCCTGCCGCCGTACTTGAATAGCTCGGCTGGCCGTCAGCTCCAGTAGCTTTGTGGTTTTTCAACCTAGTGATCGCTATTCGTACCTCGTCATAGTCAGGCGGTGGGACGATTCCATCGTCATCGACTGGGGTCTCCGGTTCGTCTTCTTCACAACTTTTAGTGCTGCTACCTTTTAGTAGGGTAGAAAAGTGTTCCCTCCATAATTTAAGTACATTCTGGACATCGTTCACTAGGTCGCCATTGTTGTTCTTACAGGCGTTCGCCCTGGTCTTGAAACCTTCCGTAAGTCGTCTAACCCCCTGGTAAAATTTTCGGACGTTCTTCCTGTCGGCCAGCAGCTCTCGCTCCTCGCACTCACGTATTTCGGCCTCTTTCTTCTTATTGCGGCAAATACGTCTCGCTTCCTTCTTTAGTTCCCTGTAACGGCCCACATGGCTCGAGGTCGCAACGTGACCCTATAGGCGGCGTGTTTTTTCTCTGCGGCTTCTTGACATTCCTCATCGTACAAACTACTACTTCGGCGGCGGTACTTAATAATAATAATAATAATGGATTGGCGCTTACACATATGTTAGTGTTTGGCCTAGCTTCTCCTCCGATTTGTGGCGTGCGCCTTGAACACAAAGCGGAGGGACCTACAGTTTTACGCCACTCCGAACGGCGATTGTATTTTTATGAGAAGCTGTTTTTCATGGCAGAAATACACTCGGAGGTTTGCCATTGCCGGCCGAGGGACGACTGCTGTTAAGAAAAACCTTTTTTCTATATTTTTTTCCGATGTTGCTTTGACCAGAGCTTGAACCCAGGCGTTGCGGAGTGGAAGCGCGCACTTACTACTACACATCAGCGTCCGACGGAGGCGGTACGTGATGATCGGGAAATGTGGTTCCACTGCTCGCGTATGTCGTATTGTTGAAGAGTTCTCTCAGAGAGCAGGTGTGTGAGTCGATTGGCAAATAAATTGGCCGTCTGATGCGATTGCAGCTTTTCGACGTTAAGATTTCCTTGCATTGTTGGGCACTCATGTTTTGCTGCACAGAGCCGGGTGCGTATCTTGGCTACAACAGGAGAGTGCATGCATGCCTTCCGCCCATCACAGCATGGTCGATTTGGTTTCTCGTTTTTCGATCTGGAGACAGCCATGTAGCTTGGTGGATGTTCTTATGCTGGAACCAAGTACTATATATTACCATGTTTCGGGCCCTGGCGAAGTCGATCAGCCGCAGTACATTATCGGACATTTCGTCGTGGAGGCTGAATTTTCCGACATTGGCGCCAAAGGTCCCTTCCTTGCCCACCGTGGTATTAAAATCGCTGAGCACGACATCGTGTCGGGGGCAGCGATCATATGTACGCTCCAAGCGCTCGTAGAAGAGATGCTTGGACGCCTCGACTATCTCTACCGTCGGGGCATGGGCGCAGATGAGCGAGATGTTGAAGAATCTCGCTTTGATGCGAATTGTGGCTAGACGTTCGTCCACCGGGGTGAACGCCAGTACTCTTCGACGGAGTCTCTCTTTTGCCACGAATCCAACACAGAATTTGCGTGCCTTTACGTGGCAACTGTAGTAAACGTCGCAAGGCTTCACACTTGCTTTTCCTGGATGGCGGTGATGTCAGCCTTTGTCTTCCCGGGGACATCAACCAGGCGGGCAGAAGCACCTTCCCCATTAAGGGTCCGGATATTCCAGGTGCATACCCTGAAATCACAGTCCTTTATACGTTTGCCGTGGTCGTCATCAAAAAAGGGGGTCTCATCCGAGGCTTGTTGAAATTTTTCTTTAAAAATTTGAATTTGAAGACCTTCAATGTAGTGGAAAGCTCTAACTAGACATTTTCGGAAAAACGGGAAATGTTTTTTATATTTTTGATTTAATATTCCGGATCGGTGAATTATACATTATCAGGGGCGAACGCAGAAATTTTTTTCGGGAGGGGTTTTAAAATTATTATTATTATTTTTTTTTTTATTTAATCAGTTGCACCAAATATGCGTTTCGGTGGTACAAAATGTCTATATTTTTTTCAATAAATTCGAGTTATTACATAT
>NW_023473634.1:0-3709 GCF_013731165.1 Rhagoletis pomonella
CAACAAAAACAAAAATTTTATTTTTAAATAAAATTATTATTAAAAATACTTATCATGCAAAGGTAGTTCAGAGAAAGTTGAAACCCGAAACGCCGGAACTTATACTTCTTTACATGTTTTTTTGTTTTTTTTTTTATTTTATTATTTTTTAAACCAAACAACCGTCAAAATTAACTCCAAACGTTCAATGTGAACAATTGTGTTATACGAAAAGCTCTTTTTCATTTGACAAGTTAAATGGGACCAATTTTAACGTAATATGGGTAAAAGATTGTCGTATATTAATTTCGGCAGGTTGTGGGAAATTGCGATTGAAGTTTGGAACGCAATTTCTCAAAAACTCGAAGATAGATTGTCTCCAAAGTCTCTGAAAATGTTACTAGTTCACAAAATGCTTAAATTATTTAATTTTTAATGTTTATTGTTAAATAGTTTTGAGTTTATGAAGGATTTTCTTTAGTAAAATTTTGTCGTAAGCGTCATTTGTCCACAATTTGGCAGCCACTTTGTATGAAATACAACAAAATGTGATCAGAATTTCTACCAAATTAACGACACTTTTTACTTAATATCTCGGAAACTAAAGGATACATCGAAAAATGGAGAGCGCAACTTTTAAGATATTGATTAGTTTATGACTGCATCACCAACTAAATTTTTACTAAATTATCGAAAAAGTGTTAGTCAATATCTCGGAAACTAAAGGAGATATCTAAAAACTGATAACACCAATCGAAAGACCTTATTTCAGAATATATAACTGCATCTAGAATTAAAAATCGTCAAAATGGCGCTTACGACAATCTTTTACCCAGGCGACAGTATTTATTGGTGAATCAAACAGCATCCGTTCATATATGTATGTAGCTATAACCCTGCAGAAAAAAATTATCAATTAATAAAAAATAACCCACTTGTAGTTAGATTTTTTGCGGGATTTCTATAAAATATATAACTTGTAGTTAGCTACAAAAAGCTAACTTGTAACTAGTTGACAAGTAATGCAGAAGTAGTGAAGCAGATTGTTTTATTTAAACGCGTTTCTATTTAAATATCTTGCACTTCGCAAATACTTTTTCGAATTGAGGACAAATAAAAGGAAGATCGAAATTTCATATTATCATTTTGAAGTTATGTCTGACGGAGTTCGATATGAGACCACCTACAGCAGAATATGTAAACAAATATGAAATGTAATAAAATAAATAAAGTAAATAAAAATAATAAAATAAAATAAAAAATAAAAATATTTTGTTTTTCCTGTTGCTATTTTATGTCCAAAAGTAGTTAGTTACAAGGTAGTTACATCAAATGCAGAGGTAACCACCCTTGATTACATCTAATGCAGAGGTAACCACCCTTGACTATTTCGCTTCCATCGCCATAGAAATATCGTTAGCTTTCTTCAAAGAAAATATACAGTTAATAAGTGACTTTTACCTCCTTCCTAATCAACTTAAAGTTGGGTTATATTTAGATACATTTCCTGCAGGGAAGTTGCATTGATACGTTCGCGAACGTTCACTGCTGTTGTTCACGTTCATAAATGAATCAGTTTTGCCACATGGGAAGTAATTCCTCAAAACGTATTGAGTATTTTTTGAGGATTCTTATTTTGAGGAATTTTCTCTCGATATATTTGCAGATAACAAATGCTACTATGTTTTACACAAGAGCAACTCTCTTCTGAAAATTTTTGAACAAAAAGCTTTTCGAAGTTTTATAATGGGCGAAATACACCACCCAAGCGGCTTGTCAAACATTCTTCAAACCTACTTTTCCCATGTCGCCATACACCATGCAAATATGACTCGTTCGAGCAAGGAATTTTAGTTTTCTTCCGGTTCACAATATAAAAGGGTATGGTTTTCTTCGATTTTTCTCTCTTGCGTCCTCATTCGGTAAAAAATGCCGTTGCGAATGAGGCGATTTTATCATACACAACGTAAGCGGTTTGATCAAACGTCAATATGGCGGCCAGAAAATCAAAAAACTTAGATTTTTGTTCAAATTTCCCTCAAATGGCTTGTCAAACCTTCAAAAACCCCCATACACAACAGAAATAGCTTTACTCAAAGGGATATTTCGCTTGGTTTGTCAAGCCGCGTGTGTGGTGTTTTTCGCTCTTAAGCACATCTGCATTTGCTGCTAAATATTAAAAATTTTATCTATAATTTTTTCATTACATCGTTATATCTTCAACTTATTTTGAACTTGCAAAATCTCGATAACGAATGGAGAGAACACGCATTGTTCGATCATAAGGATATTCATATTGATTCTTCATTATATCCAGAAAATTATAGGAAAAACGTTTTTGAATTAAAAGATTCTCCAGGTTCATATAAGTTTCCCAATTTAAAAAAATTATATCTGCATTACTAAGATAAGATGGCTCATGCTTCAGTATTTAGTAGTGGCTTGAGGACCAGATTGAGCACTGATATAGTTACAGCAATATTATATACAAAACAAGGCATAAACAGTAACGGTGATACTTTCTTTGAACCGCAAGAACAAATGTACCAATTGAATTGGAGAATGTAATTAATTGTTATGCTAATTACCTGTAAATAGTAAATAAGAAAATTTTGAGTAATTTGTTCGGATTTTGTGGATTTTTCATTTGTTTTTGAGGAATTTGGTAATTTTTTGTGGCAAGACTGAAATGAATATGAGCGCTGCGTCAAATATTCGCGGAAAGTTAGTGTGGCTAGGTATACAGAAATGAGGTGTCAAATAAAAGTGCTTGACCCCTGGTCTCGTTTTTGTATTGCTCATACGAGCGCCTTTGTATATGGCAACGCCCTTAGCGACAGCGCAGTAGCTAATGGGCACCTCTGCTGTCCACCTCTACCGTAAGTCTATGTACTAGGGGGGGTCCAAAAACAGTAAAGTCGGAATATGCTCTCACCCCTAGGATTGTTCTATATCGGAAAAAAGTATACCCCTATTTTTTTATTTTGAAATCAAAAAATATTTAGAGGTCGCTCAAAGCACTCAAAGTTTTCCATGTATTTTTATATGGGAAAAATAAAACTTTTCGTGCTCGTACGAGTTCAAACGTTCTCGGTACAAACAGAACAAAGTTAGGTTACAATAAACAAAAGAAGGTTGCCAAATATGCATATTCAAATTCAAATCTTAAACTAGTAGATATAAATTATATCGTGGTTCTCTCCGCAACATTCCGCCCCCTGTGAACCGAAGGTGCGTCTGCAGTTTGAGGTTCACCATACACATCAAAGACCGCGAGCTTCGAGGCAGGTCTATGTGCATTTCCGGATGATGTTTTAACGAGGGCCGACCTTCCAATCACCTCTACTTTCGTTGTCGTCACATATGATAACTACGTCGCTAATTTTAATTGGTTTAACTCTTTGATGCCACTTAGTGCGCCTGGTTAGAGTTGGCAAATACTCTAACATCCACGTACGCCAAAAGATTTGCTTCAATTGCTGAACGACTCGCCACTGTTTTCGTAAACATACCGCCTTAGAGCAATCTGTCTTTTGAATATAGTTAGGACAGCCTAAAATAAAATGGTTAGGGGTCAACGGGTCGGAATCTACACTTTCAGTTGGTATATGCCAGGGGTGGGCAAGGCTGAGGGCGAAAAGAGCCACATGTAAATTCTAAATGGTACAAAGAGCCACAAAAAACAACAAAAACAAAAATTTTATTTTTAAATAAAATTATTATTAAAAAT
>NW_023473635.1:0-3709 GCF_013731165.1 Rhagoletis pomonella
GTGCCGTTCGCATTTTTATTGACATTTTTAATATTAAATACTCGCTACAACTATGTATACATGATGCAATAATGAAAGGTGTTATACGTTGGCAACTTCTCGCTCTAATCCGCCATCTTGAACTACCTTAGGAGAAACTGTGTTGTTTCTTTGCTAATTTCACTGAACATTTCCCAAAATATTAGAAAAAAATTCTAAACAAGCCACATTGATTCAATTTTCGTTGCTCGTTTTGTTCTTATTCGCTGACATTTGTTTTCTAATTGCTTGAAATTTGGTAAGTATTGTAATAAAACCGAATTATTTTACAAATTAATTATAATTTTGCATTTATTAGGTAATTTCCTTAGTGTTTTCCTGGCCGACCTGTGCTGGTATTGTAATTAAGAGCTAATACACGTAAGTTACAACATATTATTTTGACTTCATTGATGAAACATTCCATTTGCAGCATTCTCTGGTGAACTGCAGCTGCGGCCGAATTTGATTGTGTGCATCATCCTGCAGATATTTTGAAGTAAGTTGGAACCAGCTCTTTGTTATTTCAAAACCTAATGAACCATTTATTTGCAGATTCTGCTGTGCTGCGTTCCTGCTCCGCCCGTGTATTGCTCCGCCCGTGTTTTATAGTGTTGCGTCCCAGTTGCGCCTTTGCATTAGTGTGTGCGTTGTGCTTTAGACACGTTGAAGTAAGTTGAAACCAGGTTTTTGTTTGTTAAAAACCTAAAAAGCCATTCATTTGCAGATTGTTTGTATGCTTCTGCTGTGCTGCGTTACTGCTTCACCCGTGTATTAAATTGCAGCGTTCCTGTTAATATAAGCATCGTCGTTTAAGTAGTTACAAAACCGCGTAACTGACATTTGCTGCTAAAAATTGGATTTGCTCACACAAGTTCTTGGCTCAATCCTTATCCATTCTTCCTGATACATACTAGCCAAAAATGCGATTGCTTTTTAAAAAAAGATAAAAAAATCAAAGGTAATTTTTAGCCACTTCAAACTTGCATATAATAAGACTAAAATTGAAGGGGCTATAAAACTGAGTGCTCAAAAAATTCTAAGACTTCTGAGAAAAAAAATGTGAATTTTGGGTGAAAATTTGTTGTATTTTTTGTAGTTTTCTACGAAGTTTTAAAATTCGGTTCTTATGGGTTTTGTTACAAATTGAACTTTATTTTTATTGTAAATTCTTAGAAATAAATTAACATGAGAGGGAAATAATATCACTTTGAAATAGGGTTGCTATTGATATGACCGATACTGTATGTATATAATAAATTTTGTACAATTAAAAATCAAAGTGGATTTACTAAAATGAACACAACGTATTAATTATAAATTCTGAAATATATTATTAATTTCAAAAACAAATAAATAATTTGGATGTACGTGAACTTGGGTAATGTATGTATAATTGTTTATATGATTCCTCAAAGTATCCCTTATATAACACTGTGGAACACAACAAAACCTTAGTGCGAATATATCAGGTTTGATAGCTGTTGGCATACCAATAATGCCTCATACTCAGATTTACTAGATCAATTCGTGTTCTCCGAGAAAAAAATTTTCACGATCCAAAAATCTGAAAAATCTTTTTTCTCCAAATTTTGAACATTTATCGTTTTTGGCCTATATTTTATGGTAAATACCATACAAAGCAAATATAGGCCAAAAACGAAGAATTTTCAAAATTTTTAGAAAAGAATTTGGCCGCTATACTCAGATTTTTGAATCGTGACATTTTTTTTCTCGAGAACACGAATTGATCTAGTAAAACTGAGCATGAGGCATTATTGGTATGGTCAACAGCTATGAAACCTGATATATGCGCACAAGAAGGTCATATGAAAGAGGGGGACAAAAGATCACACGTAAATTAATTCCTCTATTTGGCCTGTACAATATAAGGGAAACATTTCAAATTCACAAGGGATAATTTTCTTAGTGATGCGGCTTATATAAGGAGTTATATATGCCATACTGTTCTAGCTGGGTATTCATCAGCTCAAAAATTTTAAGCATATTATCATATTCCTGTGAATAAAAACACGCCTTATTATATTATTTTAATTATCTACAACTTTATGAGACTACCAAGCCATATGTGTACCTATTCAGATAATCGGAACGCTGTTGAGAAGGCATAAAATTTAGTACTTTTTCAACTAAAGGGCTTTTTTTCTTCCCGTTTTTCTTGTACTTCCAAAATACAATATTGACCTAAGGTAGTTCGATTTCGAGCTGTCACAACGTACAACACCTTTCATTATTGCATCATGCTATGTATATACATATGTGTGTACATTAGACTGCATCAGTCCCCATACAAAAAAAAAAAATCGGTATATTTTAAGACGTCCACCAAAATATTTCGGAAAAATATTAAGATTTATGTGAGCTGGACCGATTTCAAAATACCTCTAATAATTAGGTTTTTTATGAATAAAAATAGTTTCCTCAAGATGTTTTTTGCACAAATCCGCTAAAACGACAAAATAGTTTAAGCTTAAAAAACCTAAATATAAATTAAAAAAAAACAAGTAAGAAAGTCTAAGTTCGGGCGGAGCCGAACATTAAATACCCGGCGCAAGTATTAAATATATGTTTTCCACCTTTCCGAAAGCTACCGCTACATGATAAGCCGGGGTGTATACATTTTAAGTAAATTAGCGTCCTTAAATTTCGAAATATTGAAATTTCAAGCATTTTTGAAATTTACCGTTATATGAAAAGCGGCCTCAATTTTAGTCCGATTTCAACAATTTTCAACGGTTTGCTTTTATGTGGCAAGCACAATAACCATACCGAGCTTGGTACAAATTGCTAGAACGGCTAGCGAGATACATATCACAAGTGGGCGGTGCTACGCCCATTTTCCAAAATTTTGTCATAAACGTATTTCTTGGTAAAGAATTGTTGCAACCATCAATTTTGAATAAATTAGCTTCAATATTTACTGATTTATCGAAGATTTTGTATTTCTCGAAATTACCGTTATATGGGATGTGGGCGTGGTTATTGTCCGATTTTAGAAATTTTCGGTATGTTGTACCAGGACCAACAACTGTGCCAAGTTTGGAAGAAATTGGTGTAGCGGTTACCAAGATATACACATGTAACCATAAGTGGGCGTGGCTACGCCCATTTGCCAAAATTTTGTAATATTCTTATTTTTCGTCTAAAACTTATTATAAATATCAATTTTGAGTGAATAATCTCCAGTAGTTACTAAAATAGCGCAGTTTTCGTATTTCTGAAAATTACCGTTATATGGGAAGTAGGCGTGGTTATTGAGCGATTTTAAAAATTTTCGGCCATTTGGTATGTTATGCGAAGGCCAACAACTGTGCCAAGTTTGGAAGAAATTGGTGAAGCGGTTACCAAGATATACACATGTAACCATAAGTGGGCGTGGCTACGCCCATTTTCCAAAAATTTACAATATTCTTATTTTTCGTCTAAAAATTATTGTAAATATCAATTTTGAGTGAATTATCTTCAGTAGTTACTAAAATATCGCAGTTTTCGTATTTCTGGAAATTACCGTTATATGGGAAGTGGGCGTGGTTAAAGTCCGATTTCGCCCATTTTCAATACCAACCTACCTTGGATTAAGGGAAACCTACATACCAAATTTCGTTGAGATATCTCAATTTTTGCTCGAGTTATCGTGTACACGGACAGACGGACAGACGGACAGACGGAC
>NW_023473636.1:0-3708 GCF_013731165.1 Rhagoletis pomonella
GCGAAACACATTTCGAACCGAACACTGATTTTGGTAATAAAATTCAATGATTTGCAAGCGTTGCTCGTTAGTAAGTCTATTCATGATGAAATGTCAAAGCATACTGAGCATCTTTCTCTTTGACACCATGTCTGAAATCCCACGTGATCTGTCAAATACTAATGCATGAAAATCCTAACCTCAAAAAAATCACCCGTTACAAACAAACACACACACACGCACCCTAACAGTTGTCACATTTATTTTCTAATATTAAAATGAGAAATAGACTATTTGTTTGGTTGTTGTAGTTAGAAATGCATGCATCAATGCCTACGTACACATATACGCATGTATGTTATTATATGTAATAGAACATTTGCATGTACAACATGTCTATACATATATTTGTTTTGTCCATTATATTATTTTTATGTAAATATTTGCTTGTCAATCTAAGTGATATGTATGAGCACCAAGTAATTTATACATATAAATATACTAAAGCAATTTATTTAACTAGCATGAGCGCACTTAAGAAAATGCAGTGATAAGAAAATACCGCATATTAGGGTGGTCCAAAAATGCATGTGAAAATAGTAAAGTCCGAATTTGAATGTTCTCACCGCCTAGCATTGTTCTACATCGAAAAAATATGCCACTGTTTCTTTTTTTATTTCAAAAACAATAAATATTTTGAGGTCACTCAAAGCGCTCAAAGTTTTCCATGTATTTAACATGGGAAACAATAATTTTTCTTGGAAATGGTTTAAAATTCTTGAAAATCAATAATTTACGATCGGAAAGCGCTTTTTCTTTTCAGAAGACAAAAATAATACCCAATTGATTGTTTTAAAAACAATTCTTTTTTTTTGGCTTTTTTGGGGACCTATAAAAAATTTGTAGCTAATATTAAAAAATCGTTAAATAAACAATTGTGTTTTATTATTAGAAGTCTTCTGAAGGGAACCGAGTTTTTCGGCCGAAAATATTAATTTTCAAGAATTCTATACCATTTATACGTAAAAAGTTTTTTGCCATATAAAATACAAGGGAAGGAAAGGGAGCGCTTTGAGCGACTTCTAAATATTTTTTTATTAAAAAAAAAACAGAGGTATATTTGCTCGGTATAGAATAATCGTAGGTTCACCCCCGTAATATGTGTATATATAGGTAGGCTCACCCCCTAGGATTATTCTATACCCAGCAAATACAATTCCGAATTTACGTTTTTTTACCACCCTAATGTACATACATACATACATTCATACCATATATGAATGCATGTTTTACACATCATGCACGAATGCAAGAAAATACATTTCTAACGAGTTGATAGAGGGACACAGCGGGTAATGATAAACAAGTGTATATGTATATATGCACATATCTACAGAAATAACTAATTTTGTTTACAGTGGCGCTCAGAGACGGACTGATAGCTGCTCAACTCACATGTGACCCTGCCAAAGATTTTGCGGCTAATCTCTAAAGAGAGTATTCCGAGATCCCTCTCAATCGGGTACGATTGGGCACTAATTAGTGGCAACTAGTCACATACGGGTACTATTGGAGATCAATTAGTCCCCGACTCATCTCTAACGGCTACTATTAACGATTTAATGATATGTACGAATTGCAGTTGGCGCAAATTTTTATTTTTATTTTTTAAAAGTGACTTTATTTTTTAAAAGTGAGTCATCCCTGATTAGTCGCATTTTTTTGGAGGGGAGTTTTACGTAATATGTGTATATGTATGATTACAACGAAATGAGAACAAAACAGAGATATATACATTTTTCATATTGGGTAATGTTGTCATTAACGATATTTTTATTGTAATCGATTACACTATAATCATTTACTGATGATTGCCAACATCGTGCCGGCTATCGTTCTCGAGTCTAATATCGGTAAGACATTTTGATGATTGGTTATCTTTTTAATTTTTAGTTATCGATTTCGATAATTTTATAGTTATCGATATTTTAATATGTATAGATTTTTTCATATTCAACCATACTTTGCCGCTTTCTCAAATATTATCGTGATCGTTATCGAAATCGACTTATCTGTTTCGATTTTGTGCTTAAGTACATTACTGTCGGTATTCATTTAGTATTGTTAGAGATAGTATTGTTACATAAACTTGCGTGTGTATGAAATCAAGTAAACGCATCTATTTACATGCGGTGCAGAATGTACAGTTAAGCCAAATATATTTTGTAGAACGTTTACTATCATCAAATTGAAGGGACGTACAAATATACACATACCAGTACAGATTTGTGACCTACATACTTAATATGAATTGAGCACATAAATACATAAAGTACCAGTTTGGCCGAGCTTTGCCCCGAGTGCATATACTTTTTAAAGTTTTCAAGATTTGGATTGCTTTAAAAAAGTATTTTGGAATAAAAAAAATTGAGTGAATTTCTTACTCAAAAATTTAGATGGCAACCCCATTCCGAAATACGCTGGAATGAATGGTACATATCTTGAGCGTATATGTACTGTGTATACATAAAAAAATGGTGATTGAAATTAACAAAATAAAAAATTGTATTACATAGAAGCGTCACAACCCTGATGGAAAATATTTTCTGGCCAAAGTTCTCAACAATACCTTTCATTTGATATCCATATTGCGCTGTTTTAGATAAATCGGATAGAATCGATAGTACCCTGTTATCCTAAGGAATAACATTTTGTATATAGGGAAAGCATTAATAATCATATTTTACATTTTTTTCTTAACAAAAAATTAAATAAATATGTGATTGAAAATAGGTGGCAACCACATTAAAAATATTTTCGCATTTGGGATCTTTAAAATCTTCCATTTGATACCCATATTATGATGTTTTATTTAATTTGTGACTAATTTCGAATAAGTGGCATCCTAATACAAGTCTTCTCGGAGATAGTGCCTATTCAGATAACCTTAAAATCCAAAACATTATCTTACGCATATGACTTTTTATGACTTTTTTATAAAATGAAAGATACCTATAACGATAGGATGGGGAGTGTATGCTGCCAATCAAATCTTGAATTTATAATTTTGTACGTTTTGTAGTTTAGTTTCTTGCAAACTGGCAAAATTTTTTTTAATTTCACTTTTATTTCAACATATTTTGATTAAAAGAAAAATACTGATAAAAAATAAAATATTTCACACAAACAACAAAAAATATAATCGAGCACGGCCGACTAATCATAGTCAACTTATGTACAGTAGTCGAAAAAATTATAGCCGCACCAAATTTTGGCAAGTTTTAAAATATTATTTTTGTTGTTATTTAATTTTTGGTTAGTTTTTTATAGTTCATTCTTTAACAACTTCCGTATAAATACAAGTTAAAGTCAGGGGTATTTGCCAAAATTCGGTGCAAATCGTATCCCAATTGTGTGAATACCCAAATGAATTTCTTTATCCCAATCACGAAAAACAATTTGTTGAAATTTTTCAATAGAAGAATGCTGTATTGTACCAATCTTTTGCCTACAAAAAAATGTGCCCCAATTTTTTTATTTTGTACCAATAGCCCAATATAAAACTGCTCAAATTTGTATAATGTACCAATCGAGTGACACTGCCTTATGTATACAAAAAAATGTATACAAAAAAAAATAAAAAATCAACAAATTTTTGTAAAATTTTCTAGTTTTTAGTTAGATTCTGAGTATGCAGTTTTGTAGCCCATTGAATTCCAGTAGAATAAA
>NW_023473637.1:0-3708 GCF_013731165.1 Rhagoletis pomonella
TTTTAATTTTTTTCTCTTTATTTAAAGTTTTTTTTTTCGTAATATCTCCAATAAAATGAACGTATGCGATGACGACTTTTATTTTTCGAAGCTGAGGTAAATATTACTAATGATAAAAAATTTCAAAAAATTTTAACATCTCAAAACATCGTAATATCTCAAAATGTAAAGGTTGAATCGAAAACCTTGAAAACATAATGTACAACATTAAAAACTTCAATTTCGTGAGGGATTCCGTGTGCGCACGAATTGAAGGAAGACTAATTTTAAGCACTTGAATCGGAGGCACAAAACGTCCACATGACACGACTAAATGTTAATATTTTTGGACCAAATTTTCAGGCGATAGTTTTAAGCTATAATTGAAGCTAAAACGTCAAGAGCAAAAAAAAAATAATTTTGTATAGCGATATTGTATTTTATTTGAAGATATAGCGCTCAAAACTAAGGATATTTAGACCAGTGATTCCCAAAGTGGATCAGGTAGACCCCCAGCGGTCCACGGGAGACTCGACGGGGGTCTACGTTGGCGTGAAATTTGGGGCTCCATGAGTTGTAAGTGGGGGTCCACGAAAATTTATCTGGTTTCGATAGTAAAGAAACAAGATGGTCGTTTGATAGCCTCTTCATTTAAATTATTTTTGAGTGGTGTATAGCGGCTCTTGACCAGTGCTGCCGTTTTCTAATTTTCGAGCGAAGTGAAAACACACTAAAAGTGGTGTGTTTCGGAGTGACTTGGGAGGAAAAGTGAAGTGATTATCGAAGTGACGACTTTCATGCACTATTAGGGGTGTGGGGTTTTTCGATTAGGTTATTTATCACCTGATTGGTTAATCGATTATATTTTTATCACATTAATAGTAATCTTTAACCTTTATTAATATACAATTTATTGGGTTCCTGTGCAAATTTAGTGCTGAAATATCTTTAAAATCACAATGTCTCAAACGTTGAGGAAAGAAAATCAAAAATTACAGTTCACTGATGATATTAATACTAAAATATAATTAATCGATTATGGATTCACAGCAAAAAAGTCATCCCCAGATACATATCAACAGCGTCACCACTAGATTCACTTAAATGTTTCCTTTTTGCTGTAAAATTGAAGATGTATGAAAACTAAAATGTAATTGTTATTTTCCTCAAATATCTACAAAATAATTATGAAACTTTATCCACCCATTCATTTCTATTAGTTTTACAACTATATATCGACTGCTGAGTGGAAGAACGACCTATCTCGGCAGCCAGTTCGAAAACGCCCTATCTCAAAAAAATTTTCAAGTACGCCCTATTTCAGCTGCCGAATCAAAAACGCTCTATATCAGCACATTTTCAATACATTTTGAAGTGAGATAGGGGGGTTTTGAACCAAATTCTGAGATGGGGCATTCTTCAACCAAATTCTGAGATAGGGTGTTTTTCAATAAATACTTCAATACTCCAAGAGCCGCCCGGATGTTGTCATACATTAGATAGGCTGATCTTGAGTTTCGCCCGAAAAAAAATTCACCCGAAAATTTTTCATCTGAGCATATTAAATACATGGAAACCAAAAGTGAAAAGTGAAACTCGTGATAAGGTTATGAAACATTGGCTCACGCAACCGCAATTTACAAAGATTGGCGATTACCAGAGCACATCAAAATCGTCAGCAACGCGCCCATGTTAATCAAAGCTTTGAGTGCTTGCGTCGTGAATTCGTGGTCCTTAACAACTGAAATAAAAGCGGAATCCCGATCTGCATCATACAGTCAGAAGAAAAATGTCCAATTACTTCGACATGCCGCACCGTTGTGTATATCGGAAATGGCAATGGAAGACATGCCTTCTGACGACCCAAAAACCATAATCAGAGCAGATAAATGTGCGGCAGGAAGTTGGTTAAAGTATTGTATAAATGTTGGGCGTGACGAAGTTCACCGGCTACTCTAGTAGTTATTTAATATTCATAAATAAGATTTTCGAATTTTCGAAAAGGATAAACAGGGTCTTTTCAGAGGAGAATGGGATTTTCGGTTATTTGGAGTTGGCAATACTGGCACATAGAACCGGATGTCGTGGCAATGATATCAATTTTGCAGCCCTTTTCCCACGCCCATGACAAAACTCAACGTCTGACTATTGTCTTTACTACTGCGCCTAATACTATGCCGCAAATTTATTTTAAGCGCTCAAATGGTGAACATTGTCATTGCTATTGTAAAGATCTACTGAGTACGCGACAACGGCGAACAAATGTTTATATTGTGTTTTAGGCGCAGTAATTGCGACAATAGTCATACGAGGAATTTTGTCAATGATTTGGGAATAGCGCGGTTAGTCACTGTGATGGGCGAGACAAGTACGCAAACCAAATTAGCTACTACTTACTTGTATCACAGTTTTTCAGCTAATTATTTCTTCTGCTTATGGTTTTAAAAGGTTCATTGTATGGATTATATTTTCCAAATTGAACTGTGACAGCTATGACTAGACTTTGTTATTTATTTACACTTACTTACTAGAAAAAATACACTCAAAGTTTATTTTCATTTCGTTCTGTATCGATTACTGTAAAATGACAAATAAAAAAACCGTCATAAGCAAGAAACAGAAAAATGCGTTACTAGACTCAGTAGCTTACAGTCAGTAGCCAGTTGCAGGAATTTTAGTATATGGTTCCCGATCGGCTATCAGTCGCCACACATAATAGGGCCATCAACCATTGCCAATTTGAATTCAAAGCGAATTTGATTGAATTTCACTCGGACGTGGATTGCAGAACCTGCCTGATTGTTGCAAGTTCTGCAATTCACTTCCGAGTAATTTTCAACCCCATTAAATTTAAATTCAAAGTGACTTTGGGGAGGTTTATCTATATAGGATGTAGGAGCACACCTCAAGATATGTATAATATAAACAAGCAATTTAAATTTTTATTTTTGATTTTTATTACTTTTGCTTTCTTGAATTTTAATTTATTTTGGTGCTACTGCTTTTTTAAACACTTAACTCATGGAAATGTTTTATAAAATAATTATAACATTATTTATGCATGTACATGGGTATTATATTTGTATGCATACGTGTTTGTATGTGTGTTTAAATAATAAATGCGTTAATAGCAATAAGTGTCTTACCACTGCAACAATTTTGCTTTTGATTTTTTTTTCATTATAAACACATAGTACACACATGCAGAAGTTTTTCTTATGCAGTACATGTATGTATGTATGTACATACATACATATTACCTGCAAACTGTCTTATGAAATACTACAATTTATGATATACAAGTCTGATTTTCTGTTGTTGTATTATAGATTATTATTATTTTTTGAATGTATTTTTCTTTAATATTTGGATAACACGCAGTTAAGTGCAAGTATAATGATAATATTTTCGAAATGGGACCTTTTTTACTGTTGTCGAAACTTGTCTTGGGAAAAGTATAGAAAAAAGCAACGATTAAGTTCAAACAAAAAACTGACAAGAAAATAACATGAATCATTTACAAAATTTAGTGTTTTAAAAGTTTTGGGAACAATAAATTTTGAAAGCGATTTCTCAAGTGCATTTACTAGTCAGTTAAGTTTTGCTTTTTGTGTAAGAGCGAAGTGCGAAAATACATTTTTTTTTTTGGTTTTACTAAACCAAGCTTCGAATGTTTAAGACCCCAACTTTTTTAACGGTATTTGTACATTTGTGGTATTTAGCTTTTTA
>NW_023473638.1:0-3707 GCF_013731165.1 Rhagoletis pomonella
CAGACGCAACCTACTGAAATTTTGACCTGAAAAGTTTGGGTCTTATTACTCTTATAAGAGTGCGGCTACCTCTCAAAAGGATACGTCGGTAATCACGCTGGTATAGTTTTTGAGTTGCTTAATAATCATTATACGTAGTGATTCCATAAACAAAGCCCAAGATCCTGAAGGACAATAGAGAAAGGCAATGCAGTTGCAGAAAAAGAGGTATTCAAAAAAAAAGTGTCAAAATAATTACCACTTTCTCACAAAATTTATTTAAAAATGCAAGCCACCAGAGCTACCTTTTGTTTTAAGAAAAGACAAATCAATTTTTGTTTTATGCAATCCAGCACAGCTACCTTAATGCAGTCAGTCGATAAAGTTTAGGTACAACGAATTTTTTACAATACGGGCAACTATTTTTTAAATATTTTAGTTTTCGGTAATTTTTTATAAAATCCCCAAAAATCACAGTTCCAAACCTTAAGAAAATTCTGCAAAATTTCATTAAAATTAAATTCATTTTCTATTTGCGCTCTCTAGAAAAATTTGAGTTTTCAGTTTTTTAGCCCATTCAATTTTAGTATAATGAAGTGCAAGTATGAGGAAGCTAGGACTTACCAAAGAAAAACAAAAAATTGCTAAATATCAATGGTAAGTCCTAGCTGCCTCAAACTTGCACTTTGTTATACTAAAATTGAATGGGCTAAAAAACTGCGTACTTAACTTATTCCTAAAGAGTGTAAATTGCAATACTTGGATGGAAATTTGCGGAGTTTTCTTTAATTTTGCATAAGGTTTGGAGCTCTGACTTTTGGGGTTTTTGGTATAGAACTAACCATATTTTTATAAACAATTAGGGAAAAATTAAATATTTAAACAATAGATGCCGGTATTGTAAAAACTTCGATGTACCTAAACTTTATTGACTGACTGTATATCCCCTGTAGGGAAATGAACTAGTGCGAAACGGGTTTGGTTCTAGTGTGTTTGGAACCATGACTAGTACGCGTTAATTCTCTTTTGTATGCTAGCGACTGGCGAATTTAACATGGCGATGTCCTAGGAAGTGTCAATTGTCCCCCGTTGCATCCCTTTGGCTCTAGTTCCGAACCAGTTCTAAATTCGAAAGATAAGATCTAGTTCGTTTTGCATCCCTTTTTCTATAGTTCCGAACCAGTTCCAAATTCGACAGATGAGATCTAGTTCGTTCCGCATCCCCTTTTCTTTAGTTCCAAACCAGTTCCTAATTCGACAGATGAGATCTAGTTCGATCTGCATCCATTTTTTATAGTTCCCAACCTGTTATAAATTCGTCACCTTAGATCTATATTTCTAATCAAGCTTGTCGAAACATTTCCCTTTTATATTAATTACGATCGGTTGAAGGAAGGACAATACCATCACAAATGTTTGTACGCATTTATTAAAAATTTATAAACCACATTAGTAGTAGTAGTAGTATTAAACCCAAGTAGTAAGTAAAAAACATAAGTGCGTTCTGCTTAAAGGTAAAAATATTAGTGCACTTTGTCTTACTTGTCTAAATTTAAGCATATTGATTTTTAAGTAAATTCAGTTCTTTTTAAGCTTATATGTATATGAGTTACTTCGAAAGTTTTTGTCGTACTTAAATAAGATATACAGTCAGTCAATAAAGTTTAGGTACAGGGAAGTTTTTACAATACCGGCAACTATTTTTTAAATATTTTATTTTTCCCTAATTTTTTATAAAAATATGGTTAGTTCTACTCCAAAAACCCCAAAAATCAGAGTTCCAAACCTTATGCAAAATTAAAGAAAACTCCGCAAATTTCCATCCAAATATTGCAATTTACACTCCTTAGAAAAAAGTTAAGTACGCAGTTTTTTAGCCCATTTAATTTTAGTATAACAAAGTGCAAGTTTGAGGTAGCTAGGACTTACCATTCATATTTAGCAATATTTTTTTTTGTTGTTTGGTAAGTCCTAGCTTCCTCATACTTGCACTTCATTATACTAAAATTGAATGGGCTAAAAAACTGAAAACTCAACTTTTTCTAGAGAGCGTAAATAGAAAGTGAATTATTTTAATGAAATTTTGCAGAATTTTCTTAAATTTTGCACAAGTTTTGGAACTCTGATTTTTGGGGATTTTGTTGTATAATTGACCATATTTTTATAAAAAATTACCGAAAACTAAAATATTTAAAAAATAGTTGCTCTATTATAAAAAAATCGTTGTACCTAAACTTTATTGACTGACTGTATTAAGTTAGCTGTGCTGGATTGCATAAAGAAAAAATTAATTGTCTTTTCTTAAAAAAAGGTAGCTCTGGTGGCTTGAATTTTTAAATAAATTTAGTGAGAAAGTGGTGATTATTTTGACACTTTTTTTTTAAATGCCTCGTTGTCTGCAACTGCATTGCCTTTCACCTGTCCTTCAGGATTTGGCCTTTTTTCATGGAATCATTAAGTATAATGATTATTAAGCAACTCAAAAACTATACCAGCGTGATTAGGGTTCGAAATTTCAGACTTTGGTATCGATACTGAGTACTCATTCTGGCATCGAGCTCATGGTATCGATAATCTAAAAGTATCAGGGAAAAAGTATCGATACTACTCAGTATCGGACTCATTAAAACACGTTTTTTGGGATACTAAAATTATTTTATTCTTCAATCGTATCTAGTTATTTCCTGAAATTAAAATAATAAAATTTTAAATTTTTGAATTTTATTTCATTGCAGAACTTACTTTCACGTTAGATGTAATTTTAACGTTAAATGTACATATATATATATCTGTGTTCATATGGAATAGTAGCTTATGTCAAAAGGCGGGCTTTAGTATAATGCGGCATTCGCTTCATACGATTGCAAATGACTCACTGGCGCCGAGCCGTTGAAGAACTTTTGGCAAATAAACTTGCAAGAAATAGTTCCTATACTATATTTATTAAGTTTCATCAAAAAATTCCTTTTCGTTTAAATGATGAAGAGAAGTTTCCCGCCATAGGCTACTATTCCATACGAACACAAATATACTTTCACGAATTTCAAATTTTATTAAGAATTTTTGTAAACTTTGTGGGTATGCCTTTTTGTAGCCTATTAAATTTTGTATAATAATGTGCAAGTGTGAATTAAAAGTCAACGGTAGTAGGCTATACGTAAAGTTGAATAGGTTAAAATACCCAAAAAGTTTCTAAAAATTCTCCATTTTCGTGAACTTTGCGTAAAGTTTTATGGCCTTATTGATAAAAAGTAAAAAAGGTTTATAAACTGAAAAATGTATGAAAGTGCCATTTTATTAAGCTCTTTAAACCCACTTTATTTTTTATGAAAAAGGCCATTAAACTTTAACTTATTTGGTTTATGTTATGCAACAGACTACACAAAATTTCAGTTTATTTTAAGTGATGGACAAAATTGATTGATAGTAATCCATATAAGCAAAGAAAATTGGGTTGCCAAAGGAAGAACAAATTTAAAAATTGTGTTTTTTAAAAAGTATTCGATACTACGAGTACTTTGCAAAGTATCGAGTAAAATCACCAAATAAGGTATCGAGTATTAAAGTACTCATTTTTATACCCTCAGTATCGATGCTTACTCAATATCGATAGTATCGTTCGAAACCTAAGCGTGATTACCGACGTATCCTTTTGAGAGATAGCCGCACCCTTATAAGAGGAATAAGACCCAAACTTTTCAGGTCAAAATTTCAGTAGGTTGCGTCTG
>NW_023473639.1:0-3706 GCF_013731165.1 Rhagoletis pomonella
ACCCTTTACATGTTCTAACCTAGATGTTTATGAACCTTCTTCTCTCCGGGACAATCAGGCCGTGACACCATAGAGTTTATTTGTCACAAACTCTGAGCAACTTTGCTTTATATTTGTATATGTACTAAATAAACAACAGGGTTTAAGATGGATTTGTTTAAAAAAATGATGCTGCAGGAGCTTGCTTTGCTTTAATACAAAAGCCTGTTAACATAAGTTTTGATTGCATATTATTTGCATATATTTTGCATATTTTTCCACATTTTCTACATATACAAATTTTATAGAATTGCGACGTCTAGTCTTAAAAGATTTTATAGATAACTGTATGAGCTACTCTTTCGTTTCACCTATTTTTATGATAAACCTTACCATTTTGCTGAAAAATGGTAAACATTAATTTAAATCACTTCTGACCTTGAATCATTTTTTTTTTTGCAGACGCGAAAAAAGTATGCATTTGGATCAGAATGAATCAAAACAGCAACATTGCTGGTGACGGTAATGAGTAAATAGGCCCGGATATCTATGCATTTACATTCTTTTTTGTAAGTCATAGGAACTTAGAGATTAACAAATGTTGCGAATCAAAAGTTTTGTGTTAAGATGACTTCGATTTTTTAATGCATATTCTTACATATTTTGCCTTAAATGCATATATAGGCATATTTTGTCAAAAAATCATATTTCGCTGCATTTTTTAAAACGCAGTTTTTCTAGACCAGTCGAATCACTCCACAATTGCAAGGGCAATTCCATGCAACTACTGAGTACTGATTACGTCGAAAATTATTTTAATGTCACTGACACAGAGCCACATATCGGCCCTAACCTATAAAAAAACGTAAGCGACATATTCTTCAAAAAAATTTGTTTGATGCATGTCTGCATCAAAAAGAAAATTTTACCTGAAGTTACTGCACATTAAACCGAAGATGTAAGAGCTCGCTTCAGTGATGTAGACGATTTAATATCGAATGGAAAAAAAATGTTAATCTTCTTTGCGCGTTGGAGCTTTTAAGAGCATAAGATATGGGAAAATCTTTTGAGATGGTTGAAGGATTTCCCAGGATATGTTATAGACTATTGCATTTACCTACTGTCACTTTCTCACATAATTAAAATATGTATGTATATCTAAACACTTATTGCACGTCCCCTACTTTCATATAAAGCCAAATTTAGAAACCGCGAAAAATGTGCTTCTTCGGTGACTATGAAACCATTCCGTACCAATTTTCAAGACTGCATAAATGGACTTAAAATGGGCGTTTCTGACCCTAATTGTATTACTTATTTAAATACTTATATGTTTGAAACTACTATTAACTTATCAACGATTCCTAATCTTTGACAATACATGTTTGACTTCATTAACCACGATCTTGAAAACTGACCAAACCGGCGTGACCAAGAAATGGTCCTTTTAATATTATATATACATCCGAAAACATTAGAACTTTTGAAATAAATCTCGTCTCACTCTTTTGTATTTTTCACTTGGTTGCTGAAGTAATGAAGAACTGAAAATTCATAGGGGAAAATTATGGTTTTTGTAAGTTTTACCTTAATATCTTAAAAACTTGTAGACTTATTGAAAAATGATAAATGAGCGTGAGGTACCAAATTTAATAACCCTTAATTCGGTATATCGTCCTGTTTATAATAATTAACGCATTCCATGGATACTATAAGCCAAAATTTCATTTTCAAAATCCATGCACTTTGCTTCAATTGCGCGGGCAATAGATAATATTTAAATTAATCTTTCGTGGCCAATAACAATTGGCTTAGACCTAAGACATCATAATATTACTATTACAAAACCGTCAAATGCCTTTTATTTTCCCCCATACAAAATCGACCCAGCTTAGTCACTATCATTTAGATTTTTAGGAAAGATCTGAAATAGCATAAAATGTAGGCAATAATATTTTGCCGCCTCTAACCAGGTTCCCCATCTCGTTAATATTGGCTGTGGCGGGAGAGCGATATTGGGATATGGGGCAATTTTTGAGACGGTGACATTTTGCGTAGTGATATATTAGGGGTCTTCATCTAAAGTAATAAACTACTGATAAACTTGATAAAATTATAAATTTATCATTTTGATAAATGAACTGTCAAACTTTGTATGGAAATCTATTTAACCAAATTTTATCACTTTATGAAACGATTTTGGTGGATAAATTAATAAATTTCAGCCAAATTCCACCCTGACAGGTTGCCAGGTGGTCGCTTTTGCTACACAATGCGACAAATGATACAATGTTCGAGGTAAGAATGAAACGTAACTAGCCATATAAGTTAAATAATAAACAATTTTATGCAATTATTTACCAAGTTGCGTTCATGTAAGAATGTTGAAAAACTGATAAATTTATCAATTTATTCCTTTATTACTTTAGATGAGGACCACTATTGTTTCCGTCACAAAGCAGCTGCACTGCCAAGTGCGGTTCCTATACCTTCCTTAATACAACTTATATGTGTAAATATCAGTAAATAGTTATTCATAACAAAACTAATGGTTTGAATCACTAATTTACTTGCTAAAATCGAGAAAATCAGGAAATTTCTAGTGCAACTCGCACAAAATCTACTTTTTATTAAGGTATAACTTCTTGAGTGGCCAGACCTAAAGCTAGGGGTTTTCAGTCGTTTATTTGTAGATTCTGAGGATAAAATGGCAGGTATTAAACAAATTTGCCAGCTACCAAATGCGAGAGAAAAGGCTGCACACAACTGTAACAGAATTTCGCGTATTTTAGAAAAAACTTGAATATGCTTGTGGTAATCATTGAACGGTACTCATTTTAGATTTTTGGGTATAAAATGCACTTATTTACTTTCTCAGAAGAAGAATCCTAGGTTAAAGGACAATGTGCTACTTATGACTGCAGAAAAATCCTCTTGAGAAAACGCGTGATCAGTGTAATTTTTTAACTTAATACTGGTTTTTCGTTGAGCACAACCGACCAAAGGCAAAAAAATTAGCCCTGGTGTAATACTTTATGTTTGTGTATTTGGGTATGTGTATAAAATTCTCACCTCTAAAAGTTATTTTATTGGTCAGTACTAGATAATCCTTACTGATATAAATGCGGAAAGTTTGTTTGTTACGCTTTCATGCTTTAACTACTCAACCGATCTTAATGAAATTTCGCGTACTAGTGTCATCTACCAGCGTTGCCGTTTTGGTCCAATTGGACCAAAATTGGTAGCTTCATTCTCCTTTGGTAGTTTGGTTGGTTTGATGAAGCTTTTGGTAGGCAAAAATGCTTTGAAAAGTCAATCAAATTGAGCATTAAAATTTATTCTTTTACTTTGCGTTTACACGTTGAAAACATTGCATTCACTTTGCTAACACATAAGTTTTCTTTGTTTTTTTTCTAAATTTTACTAAGCACAAAATTTTCTGCAAACAAAAACTGACCTCCCAAAATATGATCGATCAGCTGTTGAAATTGAACGAAAATTTGCCTATCGTCTTAAAATAAATATTGGTGATAGGCAATTTGAAAAGTGTGAGTGTATGCAAATCGAAACAAAATTTGGAATTATTGAAATACATAAAATGTCAGATTTTGTTTTTCAAACATAAAAGTTTACTGATATGAATTAAATTGTTCTCAAAGGTATTTACACAAAAGCTTTTTACGCAAAACGTTAATTCTTTTATTTAAAAGCCCGAATTTGTTTTTTT
>NW_023473640.1:0-296 GCF_013731165.1 Rhagoletis pomonella
TTATCGAGCGTATTGTGCGAAAGACTGAAGCCCACCGTCAACGAGCTGATTGGACCTTATCAGTGTGGCTTTAGGCCTGGAAAATCCACCATAGATCAGGTATTCACAATACGCCAAATCTTGGAAAAGACCCGCGAGAATAGGATCGACACACACCATCTATTTGTCGATTTCAAAGCCGCTTTCGACAGCACGAAGAGAAGTTGCCTTTATGCCGCGATGTCTGAATTTGGTATCCCCGCGAAACTAATACGGCTGTGTAAAATGACGTTGAGCAATACCACCAGCTCCGTCAG
>NW_023473640.1:396-3706 GCF_013731165.1 Rhagoletis pomonella
AAGGGGACCCCCTTTCGTGTGATTTCTTTAATCTTATGTTGGAGAAGATAATAAGAGCCGCAGAACTGAACCGCTCAGGCACAATACTTTATAAGAGCGTACAATTGCTGGCGTATGCCGACGACATCGATGTTATCGGTAAAAACAAGGGATACGTCTGTTCTGCCTTCTCGGGATTGGATAGAGAAGCAAAGCGAATGGGTCTGGTGGTGAACGAGGACAAAACGAAGTATCTCCTGTCATCACACAAACAGTCAGAGCATACGCGTCTTGGCACCCACGTCACTGTTGACAGTTACAAGTTTGAAAAAGTAGACGACTTCGTTTATTTGGGAACCAGCATTAACACCAATAATAATGTCAGCATTGAAATCCAACTGAGAATCACTCTTGCCAACAAGTGCTACTTTGGGCTGAGTAGGCAATTGAGAAGTAAAGTCCTCTCTCGTCGTACAAAGATCACACTCTATAAGTCACTCATCATTCCTGTGCTGGTGTATGGCGCGGAAGCATGGACAATGAAAGCATCTGATGAGGCGGCTCTTGGAGTTTTCGAGAGAAAGATTCTGCGAAAGATTTACGGACCTTTACGCGTTGGTGATGGCGAATATCGCAGACGATTTAGCGATGAGCTGTATGAGCTTTACAACGATATAGACATAGTGCAGCGAATTAAAATTCAGCGGCTCCGCTGGCTTGGCCATGTCGTTCGGATGGACAGAAACGCTCCTGCTCTGAAAATATTCAACGCGGGCCGCGATGCTGGTAACAGAGGAAGAGGAAGGCCTCCTCTGCGTTGGAAAGACCAGGTGGAGAAGGACTTGGCTTCACTTGGCATTTTCAATTGGCGTCAGTTAGCACAGAAGAGAAATGACTGGCGTGCTGTTTTGGACTCGGCCAAAATCGCTTAGGCGGTTACAGCGCCAATTAAGAAGAAGAAGAAGAAGAATGCTGGTTGCCAAGTAAACGAAATTCTCTACTTTCTCGAAATTGTAACTGTCAACAGTGACATGGGGGCCAAGGCGTGAATGTGCTGACTGTTTGTTTGATGACAGGAGATACTTCGTCTTGTCCTCGTTTACCACCAGACCCATTCGCTTTGCTTCCCTATCCAACTTGGAAAAGGCAGAACAGACTTCGCGGTTTTTGTTACCGATGATGTCGATGTCATCGGCAATTGCACGCTATTGTAGTAAATTGATCCTAAGCGGTTCAGTTCTGCAGCCCTTATTATCTTCTCCAACATCAGATTAAAGAAGTCACATGAAAGGAAGTCGCCCTGTCTGAAACCCCGTTTTGTGGCGAACGGCTCGGAGAGGTCTTTCCCAATTCTGACGGAGCTGGTGGTATTGCTCAACGTCATTTTACACAGCCGTATGAGTTTTGAGGGGATGCCAAGTTCAGACATAGCGGCGTATAGGCAACTCCTTTTAGTGCTGTCAAAGGCGGCTTTAAAGTCGACAAATAGGTGGTGAGTGTCGATCCTTTTCTCGCGGGTCTTTTCCAAGATTTGGCGTATTGTGAATACCTGGTCTATGGTGGATTTTCCAGGTCTAAAGCCACACTGATAAGGCCCAATCAGTTCATAGACGGTGGGCTTAAGTCTTTCACACAATACGCTCGATAATACCTTGTAACCTATGCTTAGAAGGATAATCCCGCGGTAGTTGGCGCGAATGGCGGGGTCACCTTTCTTGTGGATTGGGCACAGCACACTTAAATTCCAGTCATCGGGCATGCGTTCAACTGACCATATTCTGCACAAGAGTTGATGCATGCACCTTATCTACTCCACGCCGCCGTACTTGAATAGCTCAGCTGGCAGGCTGTCAGCTCCTGCAGCTTTGTTGTTTTTCAGCCGCGTTATTGCTATACGTACCTCGTCATAGTCAGGCGGTGGAACGTCGACTCCGTCATCATCGACTGCGGGCTCGGGTTCTTCTTCTCCACAACTTTCCGTGCTGCTTCCATTTAGAAGGGCGGAAAAGTGTTCCCTCCATAATTTAAGTACGCTCTGGACATCAGTTACTAGGTCACCATTATTGTTCTTACAGGAGTACGCCCCGATCTTTAAACCTTCCGTAAGTCGCCTAACTCTCTGGTAAAATTGTAGGGCATTATTCCTGTCGGCCAGCATTTCAAGCTCTTCGCACTCACGTATTTCGGCCTCTCTCTTCTTATTGCGGCAAATACGTCTCGCTTCCCTCTTCAGATCACTATAGCGGTCCCACATAGCGCGCGTTGCGCCCGATCGCAGCGTGGCCCTGTAGGCGGCATCTTTTTTGTCTGCAGCTTCCTGACAGTTGTTATTTCGGGCTCGCTGAAATCCGACTACTTCTTCGGCGGCGGTACTTAATGAGCGGGAAATGTGGTTCCACTGCTCGCATATGTCGGTTTTTTGAAGAGTGCTCTCTGAGAGTAGGTGTGATAGTCGAGTAGCGAAAGCGCTGGCTGTCTGTTGTGATTGCAGCTTTTCGACGTTAAGCTTTCCTTGCATATTTGGGCGCAAATTTTTTGCTGCACACAGGCGGGTGCGTATCTTGGCTGCAACAAGATAGTGGTCCGAGTCGATGTTTGGGCCTCTGAGTGTGCGTACGTCTAAAACACTGGAAGCGTGCGTTCCATCTATCACAACATGATCGATTTGGTTTCTCGTTTTTCGATCCGGAGACAGCCACGTAGCTAGATGGATCTTTTTATGCTTGAACCTAGTACTTCATACTACCATGTTTCGGGCCCCGGCGAAGTCGATCAGCCTCAGTCCGTTGTCGGACGTTTCGTCGTGGAGGCTGAATTTTCCGACGGTGGTTCCAAAGATCCCTTCCTTGCCCACCCTGGCATTGAAGTCGCCAAGCACGATTTTGAATCATGACGGGGACAGCGCTCGTATGTGCGCTCCGAGCGCTCATAGAAGAGATCCTTGGATGCCTCATCTTTCTCTTCCGTCGGGCATGGGCACAGATGAGCGAGATGTTGAAAAATCTCGCTTTGACGCGTATTGTGGCTAGACGCTCGTCCACCGGGGTGAACGACAGTACTCGGCGACGGAGTCTCTCTCCCACCACAAATCCAACACCGAATTTGCGCTCCTTTACATGGCAGCTGTAGTAGACGTCGCAAGGCCCCAGACATTGCTTGCCTTGCCCCGTCCAACGCATTTCTTGGATGGCGGTGATGTCAGCTTTTGTCCTTACGAGGACATCAACCAGCCGGGCAGAGGCACCTTCCCCATTAAGGGTCCGGACATTCCAGGTGAACAGACGAACCGAATAAGTCGGAGTGGCCCCACCGAAGCTCCCTCTCTTTCTGC
>NW_023473641.1:0-3019 GCF_013731165.1 Rhagoletis pomonella
CCTTTACACCCCTTTTACGGCTAAACTATACTTCTAAGGTATAAACAGTTATATATCATTAGAAAGGTATTTTGATGCTGATGTGCAGGCAATTTTTAAAATTTCAAATCAGTTTAAAATAGAGCGAAAAAATCAATTCAAAAGTCACACCAATACCAATGCACACATGTACATGATTGGGGCGGAAATGCCCCCTAAATGTATGCTTTAATATTGATAGCGAATTAAAGAAACGTGCTAAGCAGCAGTTCAGGAATAAAATGTATGTATGTATGTACATGAATAGATTAGACTCAAACAAGGAAGAAGGTAAAGTTGAGTATGGAGAAGAAGAAAGTGATAAATACAGAAATTAACCCTCTAACACGTAAGAATGCCTCAAGACATTCATCATATAATTGCAATTAAATAAAAAATTAAGAGTTTTATTGTCAAATGAATCTTTTTTGGGAGTTACTAACAAACGTACCAAAATATTTGCAGAAGCCTTGGCAACTCTCATATGCATTCTAACGGTACTTTTCTTTTGATTTGCAGAGAACATATGTTTTTTCAATGAAAAGTTTTGTATGTTGCTAGTTGAGTTTTGGTGTGGTAATAAAAGTGAAATTAAACAAGTTTTTCTTAGTCATAATTTTTTTCGTCAAAGGTGAGTATATTTACTAAGAATATCCAGTTGCAGATTTGTGAATACGTGCAAATTGTGCGTTGTAGAAGTGAAATAACAATGAGTGCCTTGAGACATTCTTGGGGCTTTGAGCGAACTTTTTTGTAAGCAGTTATTTCACAACTATTTACAATTTTCGTGTTATTCTGCGTTTGTTACAAGACTTTTTGCATAAAGATTTTAAAAACAAAATAGAAATGGCAGAGGGAGTGCGTAAACGCTACAAGTTATCGGATTTGAGTGATGAACAATTACTGGAATTGCTTGATTCAGTCCAATCGGACGAGGAAATATCAAACACATCAAGTGATGATGAAGAGGACGATTTCGATGTGACAGAAGCGCTAAACGCAGCATTGGATGATGCTAAAACGGTGTCATTCCTAGAAAATACTGTTGAAAATACTCCAAATACTGTACAGCAACATGAACCTGAAGATACAGGATTCACATCATTGACTTATCCTAAGGAAGATCTTGATGTAGCAGAAGTGCTAAGCGCAGCATCACATGCTGGTGAGGCAGTGTCATCGATAGTCAATGCTGTGGAAAATGTTCCAACTACAATACAGCAGCCTGAACCTGTTTGGAAATTGAGAAAGAGACCTCGATCACCATTACCATCAATAGAAGCTACAGCATGCATATCTTCGCCTTCTTCTGGGGGCTTCAATGGTTCTGGTAAGTTTTCATAATTACAAAATACTAAAAAATTACATACTGATTTATATAATATATATAAAGGTATTGATTCGATAACGAAGGATCCGGGAAAAATAATATGGCGAAATCAATCAATGCAGTTACATGTCAATGACATAGCCTTTCGTGGGAATTCATCGCTGCCAGCGGAAATCCTTGAACTTGAAACTCCACTAGAGATATTCTGCTACTTTTTTGATGGTGATATAATGAATATGATTGTTGAGGAAACATTGCGCGCAGCTTTAGCCGACAACATCGTAAATCAATTTAAAGTGACTGTTGAAGATATGCACAATTACATAGGTATTTTGATGTATATGTCTTTATATCGCTACCCGAACTTGAAAAGCTACTGGGGAAAAAACTCCTTTGCACCCGTTAAAAACTGCATGACCAGAAGCAAATTCGAATCTATAAAGAAATACTTCTCACTGCGTGATGAGAGCAAGCGGATCAAGAAGGGTGAGTGTGGGTACGATCCACTGTATCGCTCGCGTACGCTTGGGGACTTACTTAACCAGAGGTTTGACTCCGTGCCAAAGCAAGCCCGTCTGTGCGTCGATGAACAGATGTGCAGCACAAAAATGAAGCACCACTTGCGGCAATATATGCCCAATAAGCCTCATAAATGGGGTTTAAAGCTATTTGTACTGTGCGATTCTTTTGGCTATGCCTACCGCTTCGAGATTTACAGCGGCGCAGGAGATAACGTAATCTTGCCTGGTCACCCAGATCTTGGTAGTTCGTAGTTTTTTATCACTTGGTGGATATGGCAGAAACAAACGCATATATTTTATACAGACGCATACAAAAAGAAAAAAGTAAAGACAAACTGCTTGAACTCCCAGATTTTCGTGAAGCGATTGCTGCTGGTCTGGTGGCTTTTCAAAAAAAACGTTTGCCAGGTCGCACAAGCCGTGATCCGAGTGATCGGAATATGCTGTCGCCATCTTCTCATCGAACTTTACAGACAAGTCAAACAAGGCAGTCGTCCTCCTTTGAGGGCCTGAAAGCTGGGGAAAAATCAAAGCATCCAATATCGGACCTGCGGTTTGATCAGCTTAACCATTTCCCGGTTTGGATGGATCGGAATAGTGGAAGGAGGTCGTGCAAGTTATATAAAACTTCGCAAACACAGTGCATTTGCACAAAATGCAATTTGCACTTATGCTGCACAGCCAGCAAAAATTGTTTTTTGACTATCACTCAAAAAAATAAAGCTAACCTTATTAGAACAACATAATAAAAATCTGATTTTTTTAACCCTTAAAACCCCAAGAATGCCTTCAGGCACGCATTCATATATTCTCTTCTTACAAGAAAATTAAAACTTTTACATCATTTCTGAGCTAATATTTGGATTTAGTGGCTAAAAAGCATTTAAGAAAAATATGTTCAACTTTTTTGTATCCATTATTTTAGAAAGTAGTCTTAGAGGGTTAAAATAAAAGTAAAGAAACCTAGATATAAAGACAAAGAGGAAGGAAAATTTAAATACCTAACCTAATAACAATGGTGGGGGTGAATATGTAAATGAAGAAAAGAATGGACATATTTAGATCAGGATAAAGGAAAAGATAAAGATGAAGACCAAGACGACGAAGATGAAGATGAAGATGAAGATGAAGATGAAGATGAAGATGAAGA
>NW_023473641.1:3029-3705 GCF_013731165.1 Rhagoletis pomonella
ATGAAGATGAAGATGAAGATGAAGATGAAGATGAAGATGAAGATGAAACACATCACAACTTAACCCCCACACCGTAATTCACCACACTTCAACTCTCTCACCACACCTTAACTCACCACACCTCAACTCACCACACCTTAACTCCACACACCTAAATTCACCACACCTTAATTCACCACACCTCAACTCACCACACGTTAACCCCCCACACTTAAATCCACCACACCGTAATTCACCACACCTCAACTTTCTCACCACACCTTAACTCACCACACCTCAACTCACCACATCTTAACTCCCCACACCTAAATTCACCACACCTAAACTCACCACAGATAAATTCACCACACCTAAACTCACCGCACCTCTTAAGCCCACCACACCTGAATTCACAGCGCCGTAACTCCCACACCCAATTCCACCACATCGCAAACCACCACACCCAATTTCCCCACATGACATGATATCACTTTATGTGGCATCAATGACATTGCCTTAATATTGATACTGAATTAAAGAAATCTGCTAAGCAGCAGTTTAAAAATCAGATTTACGAAGATTAAGATTCATGCAAGGAAGAAGGTAAAGTTGAATATGTAGAAGAAGAAAGGGATAAAGGCAAAGATTAGAATAAAAGTAAAGAAACCTAAATACAAACGAAGGTGGATATGAAGAT
>NW_023473642.1:0-2497 GCF_013731165.1 Rhagoletis pomonella
CCTTGGAATCAAGTTACCATAACAACGAAGTCATTGAGTCGTGGAGGTGAATCAGAATTGTTCCTATTCCCAAAGCAAATAAAGAATTGGATGACTTAAAAAACTTTAGGCCAATATCATTGATCTCAGTTGTTGCGAAGAGCCTCAATATGCTCATCAAAGATGCCCTGGTAGAAGAAGTAGAGTTGCGAAATATAATCCCACAAAAAAGCTTTGCGTACAGAAAACAAAGATCGTCATCAATGTGCTTAAACGAAACCCTGCATTTTGTAGCTGACAAAAAGAGTAACAACGAAAAAGTTTTTATTTGCTTCCTAGATATAACTGATGCATACAACGGGGTCGACCTCGAAATCTTACACCGCACGCTGTTGGAATATAACATAAACCCAAAAATTGCTGATTGGACGAAAAACTTCTTCTCCTCGAGAATACTGACTCTAGGGCCACATGCGGTGGAAGTCAATAATGGACTCCCTCAAGGTAGCTGTTTGTCACCAATACTGTTCAATATTTACACGGCCAAGCTTCACTGTATAAACGATAGCAAAACGCAAGTTTTTCAATTTGCAGATGACATAGCAATAATTTCGCACTGCAAGTCGGAAAAAGCTGCAATCCTCAATTTAAAAACCCAAATAATTAACATCCATGGGATCTGCAACTCTATAAACCTGAATTTCAACTTGGAAAAAACGAAATTCATGTACCTTTCTGCAGGGAACAAAAGAAACTTTGAACTAACAATCAGTGGTAACCAAATTGAGCAGGTAGTCACAACAAAATGGCTGGGTAGAATTATTAACTCGAACTCGACAATCAAAGGGCAAGTTGGAAAGGTCAAAGACGAAATAACAACAGGTAAAAATTTACTTGCAAAACTGACTACAATAAAAGCGGGGTTAACACCCAGAATAGGGCTCAACCTATTCAAAGTATTCGTAAGATCCAAGATGGAATACAGCAACACCAGCTATGCCAATGCTCCGAACTGCTACAACAAAAAACTACAAACAATAGCAAATGAATCCCTGCGTAGATGCTTAGGAGTTCCCCCTAACACACCAACCCTAGCTCGATATGCCATAGCATGCGAGCTGCCACCGCTAGCAAGAGCAGTTTGGTTAACTTCAAAAGAGCTGACCAAGCAATGGTTTCTCAATCCAGATTTAAGAACACAACTAAAAAATAGTAGACCGGTCAAATCAAGCTACAGCCACACCTTTGAGAAATTTAAGGACATTTTCAATCAAATTAACACAAACACTACTTTCATCAGACACCCCAATCTCAAATTAATAGACTCAAATCTTAACAAGTCCAAAAACAATGTGGCGCATGAACAACTACAAGCTATCTTTAGAGAACAACAAGCATACTATCTTGATCAGGGTTTTCACATATTAGCGACTGATGCCTCCGTGAGTGAAAATATAGTTGGTTGTGCTGTATACGACACAGCTAATAACGTCTCCTACTTATACAACATACCCTTTTACCGGTCGACGACGTTTGGGGAATTAGTAGGACTGTTACAGGCGGTCAAACTTGCTAAAAAATATAAGTGGAATAAACCATGCATTTTTACAGACAGCTTGGCTGCTGTAAAACTGTTAAAACGACCGTTAACCCAGAACCATATAGAGGCCGAAATCCACAATCAAATTGCCAATTCACAAGTAGAAACTGCAGTCATCATGTGGGTACCCAGCCACGTAGGCGTAGCATGTAATGAAAAAGCTGACATTGCAGCTAAAACTGCAGTGAATCACGGCCAGACGCTTTCGATTGACTTAACGCCACAAGAGGCAGTTATACAAATCAATACTCTACTATGGACAGAGACTAAGGACAAGATAAAGGAAAAATGTGTAGACTGGGACCATAATATCATCAATAGTTTTGCGACAAAGGAAAGACGACCTTGGTTTAAGGACAAGAGATTTGACTTAGAGCCTTATGACATGAAGCTCCTCAACAGACTAATTACCGGACACACATACAACAGCATCTATTTACAACAATTTGTACCAAATGTTAGTGAATACTGCAACACTTGCAATACGCTGGAAACTCCTGATCATCAAATCTTCCACTGTGATAGGTACAACGCTATGAGAACGAAGTTTAAACTCTTTGACACGTACAAGACCATAAATGAAATTATCACCACTAAAAAACCTGAGCTTTTTAAAGAACTAATAAACTTTTTGCGAGAAACCAAACTAGATGGAGTACTCTAGGCCATAGGTAAGAATCCAGAACTATGTATTCAAAAACGAAATAAAATAATACAAAAAAAAAAAAAAAAAAAAAAAAAAAAAAAAATTTCTATTTCTTTTCGGAGTATAGATTTATAAAAAAAAAAAAAAAATAAAGTTGATGTATAAATTTCTAAAGTACCTAAACAATAAACACTTTTTATATGTCAATAACGTTAAAAAAGGAAAAAAAAAAAAATAATAATAATAATAATAATTGTAAACTCATCGGACCG
>NW_023473642.1:2597-3704 GCF_013731165.1 Rhagoletis pomonella
TAAACTCATCGGACCGATCAATATGTTATATTAATATATAATCGGTTCTTTTTTAAAAAGACAAGCCACGGGCTCCGACTTACGTGTAAACTATGCTACATGTCGATGTACAAATGTAAATAAATAAAAGAAAAAAAAAAAAAAAAAAATGTATGTTCAATGCATATCTGTTTGCATTAGAGAAACTGTATGTTCAATGTAATCGTTTTGTCTTTGTATCTGTTTTGTGTATCTTCTCTTTGTCAAAGCACACCAACACCTCCACCCATATTCGGCACAGCAAGGAGCATCAAAGGAAGAACCTCTGAGATAGCGGGAGACTTCAAGAATCAACGGATTTCCTCAATACTCTTGTATAACCTGGCATATACATTACAGTATTACTGCCAACAATCTTGGACTACAGGGTCCATAAAGCCACGAAAAAAAAAAAAGTGAAACGGCAGCAAAATTACCGAAATTTTGCTGCAAAAGTGCCGGAAAACTAGGAAAATACAGTTGGTCGCGCAATGGCCACTGTCGGCAATAAAAAGGATGTGCCGCGGGCGCCAAGGCACAAGTTCGCGAAAATATGGAGCAACAGCAGCAGCAACAGCCAAATTTTGTAGCCGAGCAAGTGGAGGGCGGCGTTTTGCGCGTACGTATAAAGCGCCTAACAGAGCACGAAATTCGACGCTACAGTAGAAGTGACAGCAGCGGTGGAGACCGGTCGAGTAATTCGAGCGACAACAACAGCACCGGAGGCGAGCATGACGACGCTGGCCGGCCAAGTAGCCCCAGCGAGGGCGGTAGCAACAGTGGCAGGCAACAACAAGAAATCGGCGTCGAGGACATCGAAAGCCTCGAAAGTACGCAGCCGTTCGTACTGCCCCAAAATAGTGAAGATGCAGAGATGGCTGCCTATTGGGGTGCAGAGTACTTGGCAAACAATACGCCACATTTGACGAGCGAAGAGGAGGAGATGGAGCACGAATCATCGCACGTAAGCGTACGATCCGACGACAGCGGGCCAAGCGGTGAATGTGATGGCGAAGTAGAGCGGGCACCAACACCCATAACAATCTCGTCCGACGAGGAAGAGGAGTATGCCAAAAGGCAGGGCGAATT
>NW_023473643.1:0-3704 GCF_013731165.1 Rhagoletis pomonella
CCTACCGGAGTAGGCCGTTCACGATCCGCCCTGTGTGACCCCGGTAAGGTCCTGAGCTTAGCCCTTACCTTAACATTATTATTATTATTATTATTATTTTTTTTTTTTTTTTACAGACCCCTGTGCCGCTCCGCCGGTTATACGTCTCTTTCTCTGACCTTGCGTTGTGTCGTACAAAAGCCAACGGTCTCTGAGGTAGTCCCGGATCATGTCTAGCAAGTATGTTGGAACCTTGAATGACCGTTCCAAGGCCTCCAGCATATCGTCCCATCTTGCCGAGTTGAAGGCGTTCTTGACGTCCAGTGTTACTAGCAGCACTATTGGCCGCGCCTGGTGGCAGGCTTCTTCGGCCTTATGTACCGCCTCGACTACTTCGCCAATTGCTCCTATAGTTGAGTGTCCCTTCCTGAAGCCATGTTGTCGGGGTGAAAGGCCTCCCTCGCTTTCTATGGCTGACGTCAAGCGTATTTTGAGCAGACTCTCCATCATTTTGCCTGCTGTGTCTAGCATGCAGAGTGGCCGGAAGGATGAAGGAGAGTTTGGGTCCCCTTTGCCCTTGGGTATAAGCACCAGTCTCGCCTTCTTCCATTGGCTTGGGAAAACCCGGGCCCTAAGGCAACTGTTGTACATGTTAAGCAGAAGATCAGGGCTCGTTTCCGCTGCTAACCTGATTGCCTCCGCTGGTATGCCATCTGGGCCTGGAGCCTTGCCGGCTTTCATGCTTCGCAGGGCTAGCTTCAGCTCGTCTGTCGAAAACAGTTGTGCCTCGGCTTGCTCCTCGACGAACACTGTGTCGGCTCTTACTGGGTGTGTGGGAAATAGCGCATCCACTATATTCTTAACTCGGGCCTCATCCATCGCCTGTGATGATGTATGGAACTTTTTCATCACTATTTTGTATCCCTGGCCCCAGGAATCGCGATCCAATTCGTCACATAGCGCTTTCCAGCAGTTCCGTTTACTCTCCTGTATCTCGGCCCCAAGTGCTTTCTTAGCGCTTTTGTAGGCTACTGCTCTGGTCAGCGCCTCGGGTCTACCACGAGCGCGCGTTGCGAGTCTCCGCATACCTGCTTTTTACCTGACCATGCTCTCCTCTGTGGCATTGAGGTTTTGCATGCCCGGTGAATGCAGCGCATAGTTTCTTTGACCAGCTTAGTACAAGACTCCCTGTTGTGGATCTCTCCCGTTGTGGGTGAAATGCCTTGGGAATCTGCCATTTCAAGGACCAGTCTTCCCCTGGTGTTTGTTTGGGGCATACCCCATTCCACGCCTCTTGCGTTGAAATCTGCAGCAACAATTATGTGGCCGGTTATATCGCGCAATTCGTCTTCAAGGTCTTCGAGCTTTCCCCTGAAGACAGGGGCTGTGTCGTTTGGGGACAGGTAGCAGCTCACCAGAGTGATTTGCGCCATTTTAACCCAGACGTAGCAGCGTCCGACCCCGCTGCTCTCTGCGCGATGGTTGGGGTTAGCAATCCATATCGCGGCCGAGCCTGATTGGTCAACATGCCAGGTTTCCTTTGTTCTATAGGGTTCACTGATGATGACAGCGTCTGCTCTTTGTTCAAGAACCAATTGGTCCAGCAGGTCATCAGCTACCCTACTCCTGTTCATATTGCCTTGTATAAATTTAATCATATTCTCCCAAGCTTTGTCTTAGCCTCAGCAAGGGCATCCCTGAAGGCCTTGCACGCTCCCGACCCGGGCAGGTGATGGGCATTTTTCTGTCCATCTCCTGCCGAGCACAGGTAGCAGCTTGGGCTTTCTTTACACGCAGAGGCTATGTGGCCCTGCTGACCACATTTCCAGCTTGAACCGCTTCTGTCTGGGCCTTTGCATGCCGCCTTTTTGTGGCCATACCCCAGACAGCGGAAACACCTTTGGACATCCGCGCGCTCTCGGACGCGGCAGATAATCCAACCTACTCGCAGCTTCCCCTTTTCAATAAGAATCCGGCCTGGCAGTTCGTCGATTTCCACCACAGCCATTCTTTGTTCTCGCGAGTTTACAGCGAGGAGAAAGACGCGAAGTTGGCCATTCATCTTGTCTCCTAACTCCCCGCGTATAGCGTTCTCCACTTCTGGGCCGTGGTTAGGCAGTCCATGCCCAGAACTTCTAGACGTAAACGTCTAGTGAGAATACGGGCGTCTCCAAGCTGGCCAATGGCAGTGCACACATTTTCCTTAAATGCTGAGTGGTCGCCACAGCGCTCCATTTCGATGAGCACGCCGCCTTCGCGGGTTTTCCGAACAGATCGAATTACGGTCTCCGTCTTCTCGGGTTGGAGCTTACCACGTATCGTTCCCAGCACCTCTGCATAGGTTTTGCCTTCAGCTGGCTTAACGATTAATTTGGCGAGACTCTTCTTTTTTCTCACCCTCTTCTTTTTTCTGCGGCTGGTCGCCTCGCCCTTATTGACCAAGGGTTCACCTGGCGCTGGCCCTGGCTTGGGCTTTCTGCTTTTTCCAACCGTTTTCCATTGATTGTCTGGTACGGTTTTCTGTGCATTGTTATTATTATTGCCATTATTATTTGGATTATTAATAATAATGTTTTTACTACTATTATTATTATTAGTAGTAGTATTTTTTTTCTTTTCCGGCTCGCCTGTAGGGGAGTCGGATCGAGTTCGACCTCTCTTTTGCGAACCAGGGCCAGCCTTCCGCAGCTCGGAAAGGGTAGACCCCTTCCGGCGCTGCTCTCGGAGGTAGCTTAATATATTTAAGCTCTTCTCGATTTGGGCCATACCTGTTTTTATGTCCATGGCCACATTCTTTTGCTTAGAGACAGCGCTCTGCATCTTCTTCAAGACGAGCCGAATCTGGGCCAATTGCTCATCTTCATTGCCTTCGCAAGTTCCCAAGCTTGCGGTGACATGCTTGTCGCTGTTTGCAGCAGCCGGCGTTTGAAGACGACTATCCCAGCTGCCGGGAGTTGCCGTTTGGCAAGGTGTAGCCTTCTGCGCCACGCCGGCGGCTTTCTCCGTGCTCGTGGTGCCGGAATTTGCCTGCTGAGGAGTTTGTGGCGGGGAGCGCACGACTCTACTGCTCTTCCTGAATGCGCTGCATTCTTCCTCCGTATCATCGACGTTGGTTTCATTTATTGGTTTTGTTTTAATCATTTTCAATCAGTTGGGTCTCCGCTTCAAGCCGCTATCTCCACACGTAGCACAGTCGCTTTTAAGTGTCCCGAAGTTCCCTTCTCTCAAAGGAGCAGGCCATCGCGAGGGTTGACACAAGTCCTTATGGGATATTGTGTTCAGAGCCAAGACAGCGCAAAACCAGGAGTAAATCTCAACTGGACCTGTGCGGCCAACTAAATGGCGACGTGTATTGAACGTACTTGAAGACCTGCCAGGGTTTTAACGAGACGGAGGCGATCGCAACATTAGCCCACCAGCCATTTCTGTGAGGTGGCACCCTCACATACTAAAGTGGCGGAATACTGCTCTCGCCAGCCCAATATCAGACTAGTCGTATACATGCTCCAGTATGCCATGAACAGGATCTAACTGGTCTCAATCCTGGGATGCTTTTTGGGGGGCGGCATCTGTTCGCCCGGACACAGGAGATTTATCAAGCATTTCTGATCTTTTAAATCAGGCCCTCGTCTCCTGCCGCTCTTGGTCTGGGACTGCTTATTGGTTATTCGCAGCTAACCTACCGGAGTAGGCCGTTCACGATCCGCCCTGTGTGACCCCGGTAA
>NW_023473644.1:0-3704 GCF_013731165.1 Rhagoletis pomonella
CAGTCTTGCCACTCAAATGATTTGTCAAATGATAGTCACTGTTCTTGTAGGGGTAGCTCGTATACTGCAAGAACAGTGACTATCATTTGACAAATCATTTGAGTGGCAAGACTGATAGAGATTTCTGTCACTGGCTACCTACAAGTTTCTATCAAATTCTAGAGGGCAGTGTGAAAAATCTGATGTAAACATTTGTGTTCCGTCTTCCTCCGACTTATGGCATTATTTAGTTGTCTCTTTTTAACCAACGCAAAGTTTGTACATGTGTTAGTAAGGTAAATGAGAATGTGTTAGTTTCCATCACACAATTCTTGTAGGGTTGTAATAGTTCACAAATATACCCACTGGGAAAATAGGTAAGCACCTTACGAGGTAAGCCATGTTTTCTTTCAGTTTTTAGTACCAAAATTGTCATCATGGCCAATGTCATCTACTAGTAAAGCACAAAATGAACACCTCCAACGACACATTACATTGTCAGTTGCAAAGTAACGTGCAGCCGAAGTTATCTCCAAGCGCCGAACTACTCCGAGCGACTTCTCTGCATTACACGTAACTTACTTTGTAAAGCGGCTCAGAAGTATGTCTGATACCAAATGTACATTCTAAATTCCTACTTACATAAGGCGGCCGTGCCTTTGTAAAAGTAAGGGACGTTCGGCAGGGAAATGGTAATGACTGCCAGGTGAAGAGTAAGTTGCTAATAAGGTATTATTACGTGCTCCTAATTCCTACTGGGTACATTTATACTAACACAAGCAAACATTTATTTGATAGGCTGTCTCCCTTCCCTGCAAACCAAAGTTCCAGAAATCTTAACGAAATCTTTAGGGGTATCTGATTTCTGTAACGATTTTTTTCCGAATCTTCAAAGAAAATTATATGAAGTGGTTGACACGAACTCGTAAAGAAATTTCTGTACGAAAAATAAAGAAAATTCTGAAAAAAGTCTGCAAGAAATTCTTCACATAGCAGCATTATTTTCATTTCTTCCCCGATTTTCTTCCGAAATTTCGTAAAAGAATGGAAGTGTGCGTAATTTATTTCATTTTAGAAAATTCGGAAAAAAATCGGATGGGATCTTTCCGAATTCGTTAAAATTTCTTTACGATTCAGAATACTCTGAAAAAATGGTTTGCAGGGTTTGCGGAATAAAAATACATTTGGGGTATTCACAACGATGTCGTAAGTGCCGTATTGTTGTATGTAGTAAACTTTAAACGCCTAAAAATATATTAAGGGGATTCGCAAAGTACCGTCAAAGTAATATTCAGAATTTTCGCAGTGTCAAAAAAATTGTTGACTGTGGTTTCAAGTTCTCTAGACATTTATTTAAGCGTTTAAAGTTTACGACATACAACAATACGACATTTACGACACCGTTGTGAATCTCTCAATTGTGAAGATACGTTACTATCAATATAGAAGTATTACATACATATATGATAAGCACCATGATACAAAAAAGAAGGTAGTTTCAATAAACAACTTTTTGATTAAAAAGCAGATTTTTGACAATTGCTCAATTGTGAAAAATTCGAAGCGGCGCACAGTGCCGCGACTCCATACAAATGATGGACAAAAATAGAAGGAGTGGTCAGAATTGGCTGAAACCTCACACCTAGAAGTATTATGCCCCTCTAATTTCAAAAATGAAATCGGTTTTTCTGTACCGGTTACTCATTTCGAGAAAACCGAGTTTTTCTTGCATTTTTATATGAAAATAGTCATTGTGGACATGTGTTGATATAAGTGGAAGGAGGCATCAGAATGGGCTGAAACTTTACACCTGAAAGGACTATATCACGGCAAATTAAGAAAAAAAAAACGTTTTTCAGCATCTGTTACCATTTAATTAAAAAAAATTTTTTTTTACAATTTTATAAAAAGGTAAAATAACTCATAATCATCGTAGACATATGTTTATAAAAACCGAAATAGTATTCAGAACTTGTTGAAACTTTACACCTAAAAGGACTAAGCCATGCTTATTTCAAAAATTAAATCGATTTTTCGGTACCGGGTACCCATTAAAAAAAAAAAAGATTTTTTTTTACATTACTATATGAAAGACAAATAAGGCATAATCATTGCTGATTGTGGTGTTTACGAAAACAGGAAGGAGTCGTCAGAATTTATTGAAACTTTACATCTGAAGTGTCTATATTACTCTAATTTTAAGAAAGTAATCGGTTTTTTTGTAACGGGTACCCATTAAAAAAACACCGAGTTTTTGCACATGATTATTTAAAAATGAAATATGGCATATCATTGTTGCTAAGTGTTCAGAAAAATAGTCTTAATAGTCAAAATTCGTCTAAACTTTACTTCCTAAGTGAATACATTATGGTAATTTGAAAAATTAAGTCGGTTTTCCTTACATGTTAACCTTTAGAAAAAAAAATTCTTTTGATTTCATTTAAAATAAAGCATAATCACTGTTAAGTAAGTAAGTAATAATAGCTGTTATTTGGTAATAACATATAATATGTTTATAAAAACCGAACTAGTTGTTTTAATCACTCAGTTTCAGAGTCCTCAGAAGAGGAGGAAGTGATCACTGATTCAAATGATTCCATGCTTTTGTCTGCTTCGTCACTTTCAACAATGTATTTATTAAAGCTGAGATCAGAACCCTTTAAATATTTGTTTCTATGTTTTATATTTCTTTTAAATGCAACTAATGGATCTGACGATAATATCAAACGAGTCATTAAATCCGTATTGCTTTGTACTCTTCCAGTTTTTCGAGAATGATTAAGCCGATATTTTCTTATGTTTTTGTGTGAACATTCTAAGGCTTCTTCTGATAATGAACCTGATAACTTGCTTTCACACGTATATCCTTACGTGCATTAAGGTGGTTAAAGTTTATATGAAAAAATGTTATGTTCCCAAAACCGTTTGGCTTGTTCAGTATATTGTTACGCATACTTAATGCACTTTAAATTTCAAATTTAAGAAAAATCGGTTAATATTAAAGGGCGCCCATCGCTGTTTTATATTTTAAATATTTGTTTTTTTGTGTAAATGGGTAGAAAAAATATGTCAAATACAATTTATTCATGAAATTTTAAACTCGCGTTGAGCAACATTTTCCACTAATAGTAAAACGTTGAAATTTTTGCACAGGTAATGTAATTAGTTAGGTGAACAAAATTATAAAAAGACTCAATCAAAAAAAAAAAATATATATAAAAATTGGACCTCCCTGATGTGCATACATTTGTACTATCATTTTCGCAAGCTGTTTTTGTTTGCTGCTTAAGCAAAATAGTACTCTTTATGCAGATGAAGAGTAATAGGTATGTTATTTATTTTTATTTTCTTTTTGTTCGCCTTTCGTCTAATCATTGGGCGCTGTAAGGTGTCTCGATTGCATTTATTTCCTTACCCGAATTGGTTAACATATTATTTGTAAACTGGTGTCATTGCTCTATATATATATATATATGTATATATATATATATGTAAATCTTCGTATACCTTTGTTTTTGGCTCCCATACCGTGATGCATATTTAAGTATTTTAATTAGCTGATAATTTTTTTCATTTCAAAGCACCCTGTACCTCTTGATTCTTTTTTTGGCACTTTTAGCTTTAATTCAACACCTTAGTTTTGAAAAGCGAACCAAAAATTTAGATCTTAGGGCATTCAGAAAAAGTATTGTAAATATAGACCAGCTAAAATAATACCAAAAAAA
>NW_023473645.1:0-3704 GCF_013731165.1 Rhagoletis pomonella
GTGTGAGAAAACCAAATATGTAATGTAATTCTTAACAGAAGTGCCTAAAATTTAACAATTTGGCCATGTTAAATACAGCTGAAGCTAATTCCCGGTATTTCTCTTACTCGCGATAAAACTATACCTATTATTTAACAAGTTTATAGCCATAAATTTTATTGCGTTTTGACCCCTGGACCATCTAGCGAATTAATTTATATTCTATATTGCATTGTCATCGTGATTGGCACTATCTCTAGTCTCTACCTTGTCGGGAAGTTAGTTTAAAATCGATTGGAAATTTCCGCGGGATGACCAAGTTAAATAAAAGCTTGTAAGAAAGGTTATTTTACCTATAATAATACTTAAGTCTTTTATTTATATGCATACGAATAGGTTCTATACTACATATCTTTTTATTGCTTAACCAACCAAACCAAACTCTTATTAAATAATAATAGGAAGTGTCTATTCGCACTTTGCCAGTGTCACCAGTGTACCAGTGGCGGAAGTTTTCGGCTCCGCCAGTGTCGCCAATGTCACCAGTGCCAACCGTGTCACCAGTGTTACCAGTGTCACCAGTGTCGCCAGTGTCACCAGTGTTGCCAGTGCCACCAGTGTCGGCAGTGTCACCAATGTCGCCAGTGTCACCAGTGTCGCCAGTGTAACCAGTGTCGCCAGTTACACAAGGGTCGCCAGTGTGACCATTGTGGCCAGTGTCACCAGTGCGGCCATATTGTTTTATGTATAAGAGTACCAAAAATTTTAGAGAATGCAAGGCAAATTTAATAAAAACTTTTTGAATCTACTAGATCTCACTAACGTGACATAAAGAAGCTTCAGATTATAGGGATCCTTAAACAACTGACCATTACGACGTGCGAAAGCTAGCATTGAATAAGCTTTGGAAATTACGTAAGTAATATGGGTTGCGAAGGTTAATTTTGAGTTGAAGTAAACCCCTAAGTCTTTAACCTCTGCCACATAATTAATATCGTGGCCCCCAATATTTTAATTGGTTTGAGCGGTAAGAAGCTTTCTGGTGAAAGGGGAATAGGAACATTTACTAACATTTAAAGATAAGGAATTAAGAGAGCACCAAGAATGCAGGTTATTAAGCTCAGCTTGCAGCAAAAAAGAGTATTGTGAGGTTCTGATCACTGAGTAAACCTTTAGATCGTCGGCATATAATAAATACTTAGAAGACTGGAAGCATTATCCAATATCATTTATGAATAAGACAAATAAAAGAGGGTCCAAGATACTGCCTTGGGGAACAACCGACGTAGCTTCAAAAGGAGTGGAGAGTACGTTATCAAAAGTAACTGTACAACGCCTATCGGACAGATAGGAATTAATCCTTTCCAGAAAAGTTGAGTGAAAACCCAATCGCGATAACTTATTAATTAAGACTTTATGCGAAACTCTGTCGAACGCCTTCGAAAAGTCTGTGTACACAACGTCCACTTGTAGACCTGACTGCATCGCAGCAACACAGTCCTCCATGAATGTAGCAAGGTTGGATACAGTCGACCTCCCACTAACAAACCCGTGCTGGTAAGAGCAAATTAAACTTTTCACTGCGAAATTGAGCTTCTGTTTGACAACTGATTCCAAAACTTTTGGAACAATGCCCAGTTTGGAAATAGGTCTATAATTCGAGACGTCGTTCTTGTTCCCACTTTTGTAAATTGGTGTGATGAAAGCATTTTTCCAGTCGTCAATAAAGTAACCAGACGAAATAGATTTATTGAACAATATTGTTAATGGTTGAACAAGCGATGGGCAACGTTTGAGAATAGCACCTGAGAGGCCATCAGCATCTAATTTAAAAGAGTGCTTTATGGAACGGATGGCTACTTCTACGTCACTTTCAGAAATATGCAGTGCCCCTAAGTCAAGGGCAGAATCTGAAAGAGGGTAACGTTCAGAAGCCACATTAGAATCCGAGACATAATTGGAGGAGAAAAATTCTACGAAGAGATTGGCTACCTCAGCAGGTGTGTTAGCCTCCTTATCGTTCAAAAAGACTGAGGACGGCACACTCGACTTAGCGTTCTTAGATTTTACAAACCTCCAAAATGCTTTAGGGTTGTTTGTAATGTCTGCTTCACTTTTGCTAATAAACTTATTATAGAGAATCTTGTCCAAGGAATTAAAGTTCCTAAGGCAGTACTGATAACTGACAAACACAGATTGGGACCCAGTTGCCCTAAATCTTTTAAAAAGCCTATTTTTACGATTTTTGAGTCGCTTTAGTTCGTTGTTGTACCATGGTAACTTGTACAACTTCCTTGTAATTAAAGGCACTATTTCTACACACGTCTCATATACACTACTTTTAAAAACTTGGTATGCATCGTTACCCTGCAAAAAATTGTGCGACTAATCTCTAAAGAGAGTTTTCCGAGATTACTCTCAATCGGGTACAATTGGGCATTAATTAGTTTCAACTAGTCTCATACGGGTACTAATGGAGGTCAATTATTCTCGACTCATTCCTTATGGGTATAATTGGAGATCAATTAGTCCCCAACTCATCTCTAACGGGTACTATTAACGGTTTAAATGATATGAACGCACTCAGTCAATGAAATTTCATGTGCGGCGTTGGCACACAGAGAGAGTATTCGCCGAATAAAACTGAGCAACCCGGTTCGAATCTCAGCTGGCGTAAATTTTTATTTTTATTTTTTAAAAGTGACTAGTCGCTTTTTGTACCCTTTCGGGTATAAAGGTGAACAATTAGTCTCTTCATAGGACATGCTCGAACAAAAGCGATCAGTTCATTCCATATAAAGAGACCAAAAGTGGTATTAGTCGCATGCTCCTTTGCGATTGCTCCCGGAGTCATCCCGGATTAGTCCCATTTTTTGCAGGGTAGCGTCCAAATTACTGAGTATGTGTTTCCAAACATAATCATGAAGACGGCTATTTAAGAGTTCAAAATTGCACGAACTAAAGTTAAAAGTTGGTCAGCATCTCTCAAGAGGAACAGTAGCGAAAACATAAAATTGAATATGAACTTCCATAGGAATATGATGATTATTTGCTGCGATTGTTGACTTCGAGTTGGTGACAAACACTTTGTTAGCAGTAAGTGAGGATCGCGTCGAAACAGCTGTAGACACAGCACTCCCACCATTAGTACGAAATAACATGTGCGAGGGAGAGACCGCACTAGAAGACTCAGGAGCAACAGCAGGAAACTATTGCTATTGTTCACACTGCCTGCCGAGGTGTTGGGCGAGCAAGCAACAGCACTTTTGATAGAATTAACTTCATCTACTAACACTTGCAAGCCCTTCGCAATGTTGTTGTCCTTTAATTGCGTTTGTATTCGCTTGTGTAGGGGTGAGACAGCAGCAGGAGCAGATGTGACTGAAGCGACAGTAGACAAGCTTTTGCCATTGTTTACTTTACCCGCCAAAACATCTGATGAACAAGCAAAAGCACTTTTGAGAGAATTAACCTCGTCCACTAACATTTGTTTGAGCGACGCATTGTTGTTGTCCATGACGTTTATTGCTTGCAATTCAGATTTTATCTCGGATTTAAAATTATCAAATTGCGCAAATAACTCCTTGAATTTAGCATCAAAACCACTCCTTATGGCCTCAACACAATGTCTTTGAGAGGCCAAAAGCGAATCATATGTTTCACTGAATCTCCTTGGTAAAACAACACAGTCAGGACACAAATAGCCAATATTTCGATTTTTTTTT
>NW_023473646.1:0-3704 GCF_013731165.1 Rhagoletis pomonella
CGGAAATGGTGCAACGGAAATGGTTGGGGCTGAAACAAGTACTTCTTGTGTCTAGGCAACGGAAATGGTGCAACAGAAATGAATGGGGCTGAAACAAGTGCTTCTTGTGTGTATGCATATGGTATTAATTTAACAAAAATTTGCTAATAAACGGTTAAAGATTAACACTTAGAAAAAGACCAATACAAGAATGAAAGTAAATTTGACTACATACATAAATGAAGAAAGGGTAAAGGTAAAGGTAAAAGGTAAAGGCAAAGGTAAAAATAAAAACAAAAATGCGTAAAGATAAAGGCAAAAATGAAGACCAAGGTAAATTTAAACACTTTACTTATATATAAGGGCAGATGTGAAGGGGAATATGTAGCTGAAAAAAATTATGAACATAAAAGTAAAGACAAAGAGGAGGATGAGGATACCGATAAAAGCAAAGATGAAGATAGGGGAAGAAAGATTAAAATAGAGGTAATTAAAGAGGAAAGGATATAGTAAGAGACACAGAGACTCAATCTGGGAACTATTTTGGGATTTTAGAGAATTTCGGGATTCTCGAGACTTATCGATAAAATAATCGATATTTTTATCGGTTTTCTTATCGATATTTATCGATTTTGTTATCAATATTTATCGAGTTTGTTGTCGAAATTTACTGATTTTGTTATCGACTCTTATCGATTTTGTTATCGATATTTATCGACTTTGTTAGCGATATTTATAAGTTTTGTTATGGATTTTGTTATCGATATTTATCGATTTTGTTATCAATATTTATTAGTTTTGTTATCGATATTTATCGATTTTGTTATCGATATTTATCGATTTTGTTATCGATATTTATCGATTTGGTTATCGATATTTATCGATTTTATTATCGACATTTATCGATTTTTTTATCGATATTTATCGATTTTGTTATCGATTCTGTTGTCAATATTTTTATCGATTTTCTAATCGATTTAGCTACCAATGCTATTATCGATGTTGCTATTGAAAGTTTTATCGAATTTGTCATCGATATTTTGATGGACGTTATAATCGATTTTGTTATCGATAGAGTATAAAGATAAAAATGAAGATAATGGAAAAACAGAATAACATGAATGTTATTAAAATGAACAGTGGTAGAGGTAGGAATCTACATTGATAGAAAAAAAGCGAAAAAATATAACCTAAAGCAAAAGCAGATGTGTGTATGTATGGATAGATAAGTAGCATAAGTTTCACTTATACAGTGTGGCCCTTTTTTTTATACCCGAGCGCACTTGTGCACAAGGGTATTATAACTTTGTTCACATAACGGTTGTTTGTAACAGGCAAAACGAATCGAGATATATATAGACAAATGTATACATAAATGATCAGGATGAAAAGAGAAATCGATTAAGCGGTGACTCTGTCCGTCCGTCCTTATGATCACATATGTGTATCTCGGTAACCGTTCTACCAATTTGTACCAATCTCAAGTATGGTTATTGTGCTTGCCACATAAAAGCAAAGCGTTGAAAATTATTGAAATCGGCCTAAAATTACGGCCGCTTTTCATATAACAATACATCAGAAATTTCAATATTTCGAAATTTAAGGACGCCAACTTACTCAAAATTGATACACCCCGGCTTACCATGCAGCGGTAGCTTGCGGAAAGGTGAAAAACATAATAATACTTGCGCCGGGTATTTTATGTTCGGCTCCGCCCGAACTTAGACTTTCTTAATTGTTAATTATTGTTGCTTTTCCACAACACCATGTCCATGTGACACCTCATCGGAAACCGAACGAGCGATACAGATTTTATGACTTGGTGTTAAATATTTAAGGCAACCATCCCCGAACTCGTTTAAGAAGTTTCACTTCAAAAACGAACAATTATTCCGATGAATTGATAAGCTCCACCTTTTTGGATGTCGTTTAAAAATGCTTGAGTTCTTGTTAATTTTACGTAAATAAAGTGCAATTTATGAAACTTTAAGTTTATTTATTTATTACATACTCTACATAAAACTTGCATAAATGTATTTTGAAGAGCATATTATCTGAAGCGAATTTTCAGAAGTATAAACCCCTTCTAAAATATATTCTTGGGGCGCCCCTGGCATTTGAAAAAATTCACAGCACACATAGATAGAGGAGTTACATATATTAAAAATCTTATCTAAACATCTGATAAGTGGTTTCACTGCTGTGATCGGTATGTAAACCGGTAACACAATTTAATGGGTTTAGCTTCCTACATAAAGGAGATATATCGCAAAAACTGGTATAGAAACAATCAGTGGTATAAGAGATAAAGCTTATACAGCATAGATTTTGACAATTTTCTCAGTAGACTTTTTATTATTATTCATACAATAGCTTACGAAATTTCGGCCGCCGCTGTGGTACAGTGGTAAGCAGTGCGAGCTTCTACTCCGCAGCGCCTGGTTTCAAGCCCAGGTCAAAGCAACATCGCAAAAAAATTTAGAGAAAAAGTTTTTTCTTAACAGCGGTCGCCCCTCGGCAGGCAATGGCAAACATCCGAGTGTATTTCTGCCATGAAAAACAGCTTCTCATAAAAATACAATTGCCGTTCGGAGTCGGCGTAAAACTGTAGGTCCCTCCACTTTCTGCGACAACATCAAGGCGCACGCCACAAATCGGAGGAGAAGCTCGGCCAAACACTAACATATGTGTAAGCGCCAATCTATTATTATTATTATTATTATTATTATTATTATTATTATTATATTACGAAATTTATCGGTTTTAGCTGTCCAAATAAAGAAATTTTTCATTAAAACACCATATCTGAACAATCAGTTGTATGGAGGAAATATAAAGGTTATAGTGACCCGATCTTTGTTAATTTTACTGTAAACTATCTGTTGATAATGAGTGAAAATAGTGCGAAATATCATGTTTCTAGCTGTATATATGGAGAAGTTATAACAAAGAATCTCATATCTGAACAATCAGTTGTATGGGAGCGATATGTAAAAGTGGCACGATCTTTGTTATTTTCACTGTAAGAATTCTGTTGAAAATAGTTGGAAGTATTGCATGAATCGAGGCGTTACAGTAAAACCCGCTTAAGTACCTCACGAAAAATGTCAGCTTTTTGAGGTACTTAACCGGGTTGGGTACTTAAAAGAACCCGCTTTAGTACCTCGATGCGGGTACTTAAGAAAGCATAATTATTGATGTAGTTACATATTTTTGTGAACTTACATAAATATGTAAATCCTTGAATAAAACATAAACATTTAATGAAGTATACGTATTTATTTAAGATTTTTCAATTAAAATACAGTTCGTTCCCTAACAAATACTATGTAAACCTAAGCTTAAGATTTTATAGAACACTTAAAGAATAAAAGTCATCAAAATTAAAAATTTTTTTTCTCAGATGTGTTTTTTGAGTATGCAGTTTTATAGCCCATTCAATTTTAGTGTAATAATAGCTGTGTTTTTTTTACGCGCATATAAATCTACGCTTAACATGTAAAAAAAAAACAATCTTCGACAATTTTCATTTCAAAACAAGTAATTTCGATTTATCGACAACTATTCATAAGCGCACATAAAGTTTGTCGCTTAGAGCTCCATACAAATTTTAAGCGCAGATACGTATGCGTGTAAAAAACACGCGTAATGTGCAGGTTGCAAGTGGCTAAAAATTATCGTTGATTTTTTATAATTTTTTTGCCGAAGCTGTGTAACGCTGCCAC
>NW_023473647.1:0-3704 GCF_013731165.1 Rhagoletis pomonella
TAGGGTAATGCCTTTGCTTCACCGGGAGATTTTCATTGGTGACCTCTGTTATGTGTTCCTCTTTATCCGTCTTGCCTAACCCTAGTACCGCAAAGGAGGGATATTGGGCCTTGACCCGTTCTAAGGCCACACTCTGGTCATGGGTCAAGTCATGCTGTACCGCGTCGAAGGTTAGGTCACCCTCAGCGGGTATTAGCTCTTCAATAACAGCATTGTTCACACTCGTAGTCACACCCTTAGTCACAACACTCATACCAAATGCCTGCCAGAAGTCGACGCCAAGGTAAACTTCCTGCTGTAGTCCTGGTACTATTAAAAATTCAAGGTCCCTACTCGCTTCATCCCAGAGAACGGGCAGTGTAACAACTCCTACTACCGCTGTCTCCCCTCCATTCGCCGTACGAATATTTTGGCCTTTAATCGGCATTATGAGGTGTTCCTGTCCTTCGAGGAGTTTTTCCGCGTTCTTTCCCAAACAGCTGGCACCTGCTCCTGAGTCTAAGAGTGCTACAACATCCTGCCCGCCTATCTTTGTTTTCGCGAAGAAGCGGTTATCCCCCTTTAATGTCACTATCGTCGATATAATTTTCCTACAAATCCTTTTAAGATTTTTCTTTCTCTCTCTCATTTTCCTAATTTTCTCATAATTCCTATTATTTTTCCTCATGGTCACTTCTTCGCAAAATATGCGTCTACGCGCTTCTTCGTATTCTAATTTCCTTGTGTGTAAACTCTTGGTTGTCCTATGCTCTACTGATCTTAACCTATCCTTAACTGCCCCACTACCTACTTCTCTCTTTAAAACGCTCAATGGGCTAATCACTGGGTTGTCTCCGGGAGGTTCTTCTGCTGGCAAGAGTTCCCGGCGATCTCCGCCAGCTTCGGGTTTCCCGGGTTTGGTTTGTATACACAAAAGGACGAATCATCACCACACGCAAAACAGACCATATTGTGGAACTTAGACTTACATTTACCTTCCTTCTGGGCGTCAAGTGGGTTTTTTACATAGTGGTCAACAGGTAAGCCACACGAAAAACACAACATAAGGTGAAAAGGGGACGGACAAAAGGAATGGATCGTGGGCTTTTGGACGTTTGGATTTACGGATGAGGACACTTTGTTGGGGACTGACACTGCCTGTTGGGGTTTACTATACTGAGGCCTACCCATTGCTTCCACACTCTTATTCTCTACCTTCTGTTCTATCTTCTCATCTATCATAGTATGTTCTACAAATTCTAATTCATTCACTGCTTTTGGCCTGTTTCTATTTTCCTTGATTACTTTCTCAGCGCGCTTACACTCTGCTTTCAGCTCCGCGAGAGTAGTCATTCGGGAAGCAAAAGTTAAATTCGCCAAATATGGCTTGAGATTCCCTCTAATAATTCCCACTAGTTCGTGTTCCGGGATCTTTTTCTTGAGACGGAAGGTTAAATTGTGTACATCACTATAAAACTCCTCGAAGGTTTCCTGCGGAGTCTGCTTCCTCTCCATAATCTCTCGGATCACCTCATAATCCGACTCAGCAGTCCTGAAGTGGCCCAGCAACTCGGCTTTAAGCTCAACGTACCCGAAGTCCGGATCTTCGGCATGGTCTTCGAGCACTTGCCAGTACCACTTCAGGGCGCTCCCGGTGACCAAGCAGTGGAAATCAGTAAACAGCTGGTAGTAGGAGATGTCATATTGAGCTCGCATTTTCTCTACCCGAAATATAAAACTTTCCACTGTTATACCCTTCGATGTACCGTCAAACTTAATATGCCATTTTTCTAGGTCTACCTTTTTCCAAGCCCTTGATTCATTGCTTGACCGCGTGTTGCCATCATGAATGGACCCTTTTCCTGCACTCAGTTGGTCCGCTGTAGGGTTTTGCCTTGTTGCTTCGGGTGTCGATGCCATGGTTGGCGCATTCCCAGGGGCTCGCACCGACGTCTCCACTTCTGCCACCCTATTGTTGAGGTTAGCAACATTGCCTCTCATGTGGCGGACCTCGTTCATACATTCCGCCATCATGTCGTTTTGTTGCGCCATCATCGCCATCATACGGCTCAGCTGCTCGACATTGACGGATGCAGAACTTGCCCCACCACTTTGAGACTTTGAGCCTCCTGGTCTTTGATCGCCTTGTGGCATGTTTGACCCCGAATTCTCCTCTTCAGACATCTGGCAAAGTTCCTCAATTTTCCTTGAGAAAGTGAGACTATTATCCGTAGAATTAAAATCTATTTCACTGGTCACTCTTATTGCTGGTTGGCGCGACTCCTGGCTAGCAGTCCCAAAAATTCGCGCTGCACACCTACTTAAATAGTCGGTGGGAAGAAAGTCCACCGGATGTGGAATGCCAGTATCAATTTGAGTGAATAAAGAACCAACCACTTGATTCTCAAGGGCTCTCGCTACGCTTCTAGTAACCCGGCGGTTCGAATCAAACAGACCTAGTCCTCCTGCAATCACTCTCTCTTCGCCCTCTTGTTCTTCCATCAACTCACGATCGGAGTCAAATTAAGATCTTACTTCGGCCCTTCAGGAATTCAAGTCTAATTCAAAACCACAATTCAAAATTTAAAACTCTAAATCCAAAAACTCAAATTTCAAAATCGAAGCAACTAGATAAAAATCCAAGAAGAAATGATATCGACTCAAAAATTCAAGAAAGTAACTCAAGGTAAATCCAAATAAATTTTAAACTGAAAAAAAAAATAAAACAAATCTAACCTTAAAAACAAAAATAAATTTATGAAAATCCAATCGCGAATTCGCTTGAAATGAAAATTAATACAATTAGGAAAAATTTAACTCACGAATTCAAAGAAAAAGTTTAACCATAAAAGGAAAAAAAAATATTGTGAAGAGTGCAAAAAAAAATTTAAAACTTAAAATTCAGGTTTAAGCTTAGAAATTTTAAGGTAAAATCAAAACAAAATATAAAAAATCTGTACTCACTTCAAGTATTTAAATTAAATAATATTCGAACAAACTACTTAATCCGCGCAGAAACCCTTAAAGTACTTAAATGAAGCTGAAATCCAAATTCAAAGTTTAAGCATGAAAATAAAAATAAAAGAATCCTTACTTTAATTTAAAAAAATTCAAGACGGAAAAAAATTCAGAGATTACCGTATGTACATATGTAATAGTAAAAAAAAACAATAAGAATCATATATTATTGTGATGGTGGTGATAATATGCATGCAATACTAGAATAAGCATTAAAATGGATAATAACAAAAAAATATGAAGAAAGAAATGAGAGGAAAAAAATAAAAAATAAAAAAATAAAACGCCGATATTTGTTTCAGTTTAAATAACCGGATTAATGTTTACTTCTTCTCGTTTACTTTTGTCTTATTTTATAAGTAAGTATTTAAACACAAGTATCGGTAATATTTGTTGTTGCTATGTAATAATGAATGCTTTGGTGTGTGGGTGGTGTTACACTCAGCGAGGTCATTGTGAGAGCGTTAAGTCCGTGTGTACTTTTCCTGTATTGAAGTCACCTGACCCCTACCTACTCTTCAATCTAGTGTGGCATGTCAACCGCCAGTGCCGTAGCTCCAACGGTGGATGCCACACTTACCCCCATTACCCCCTGTGAAGACTCGCTATGAACCTCACTAGTACGCGGTGCTGGATCGCATACTAGGTAGCTCATAGCTTGTCTCCACTAAATTAAATAACGGAACTAATAGTGACACCACAACTTC
>NW_023473648.1:0-3703 GCF_013731165.1 Rhagoletis pomonella
AAGTTATACACCGAACTATGATAATCTGTACTAGTATCTATAATAGTTACGGTGACCATCCGTCCTGTATTATACGGGACAGTCCTCTTTTTTGACCCATTGTCCTGGTAATTAATTTATTTTATACGGGACGCCAAATGTTCGGTATTTCTTTTAATGTCCCGTATTTGTCCCGTATTCGGTGCTCTGACGCCTTAACAGCTCATTAAAATGGCATGCCTATGAACGAGTTTTAAGTGATCTTGTTATAAGTATGATCGTAATTTTTTTATAAACAGTTATTATTTTCTAATCTGAATGCCTGTGATTCGAATCGAGGAATAATTACAGTGGCCAAAATAGAAATTAAGACTCGACATTTTAGTAAGTTTTGGCTATTTTTCCTTAGTTTATTTAATGTTTATATTTTTATTTTATAAAAGTAAAGTTCTTTTCCTAACAAAACCCATATACATACATAATACCAAATTTCCACCTTTGTGCAAAAAACTATAAAAATTAATTCTGCGCTGTTTCGCCAAAATTTCAAAACTTTTAATTAGAATCTTTAGAAAAAAATTCGGTTTGCAGTTTTGTAACTCATTAAAATTGAGTACAATAAAGTGCGAGTGGAAAGTGCTGCTTCTCTTTCAAAAAAAGGTCGAACATACTTACTTTGTACGAAAAAAATGCTCAACACCGTCAACAAAAAAAAAATTGCCAAAAATTAGTGGTAAGCCTTACCGACTTAAAATTGCACTTTATTATACTAAAATATAACGATTTTTTTAAGAAACTTTACGGGGTAAAAATCTCGAGAAAATTATCCTACAAATTTGTGATGTTACTATAGGTATACTGTTTCAGGGAAAACAATGTGGAAAAAACTTGCAAAATTATTTTTTGTCCCGTATTCGGCTCTCATAAATATGGTCACCGTAATAATAGTAGACAATAATTTGCAATGTTTTTACACATTTGCAATTAGTTTCGGTAAATATTACACAGTCATGACTTGTGCCACTCTGCCATAGTACGGTTGTTGCTCCCTTTCATACCACAGTAATTTTTTATACAACTCTGAATCAACAAAATTCATGCTCCTTCTCATTATCAACCCTGGTCAGATTTTACCCCCGAGGAGTACTCAAAAAGGTTTATTACTGTATATACTGTGTTTTAAAGCGTCCCTTAAAACTCTTTGGGGAATTTGCATTCTGTTACTTCCGCAAATATAGTCGACCGCGAAAATAAGTATACGGGTCTTTCTTCGCCGCCATATATTTTAAAGCGTTTTTTTTCGCCGTCAACTATGTTAAGAGTCTTTCTTCGGTGATGTTTTTTATGCGTCTTCTTCGCGGTCAACTTTTGAGCTCGCGCCTTTATTCGTGTCTAGTGGCTGTATACATATTCATTTTCTAATATCTAATAAATCCGGAAATATCAAGTAATTATTTATTTCATTTTATTAGTAATAATTTGTATCAATTTAAATAATTCAGTATCCTACGTACATACATATTTATATATATGTTTTAACCAAATCGAACAAACAAGCTTATTCAATATGGAACAAAGAAGCACTAAACTTAACTTCGGCGCGCACATAATACTATGTTTAAATTGACGAGTTAAACATGTTAAATGGGCTTAAACCAGTTAAATGTACAAAACATGTTCATAAACAAGTTAAATCGCATGCAATTGTTGTTGGAAAATTGAACCAGCTAAATCGTTTAACTCGTTTGAAAACCAGTTCAGCGCAGAGCTGTATCAGAAAGCTTTCTGCTTCAGCCATTCAGAAAGAGCCAAAAGCTTTCATTTGACACGCCGTCTTTGTCCTCACTTGAGACGCCAAGTGATTCGAGATTTTTCCACAGAACTTTTGATGGAAGGCTTGCTTGTGTTGTAAGTATGCTCTTTTAGTATCACGTGTGCTTGTGGTAACTTTATTCCTGGCCACTCGGTATTTTTCCCACAGGTCAGAGCATCTATTTGTTTTCCACCGCTTGTATGCTTTACTGCGCTTTTTAATCAATGACAAAATCTCATTAGTGAACCCGTTGTTGTGTTTGCTACTATGAACCCTTATCTTCCTTGGGGAATAAACTTGTCAAATAACAGGCCAATTAGACAATTGAAATGTTGCAACTTTTCGTCTACTGTCGCAAACGACCAACATGTACTCCAGTCAAGTAAAGCTGCGTGATTGTTTAATTCCCTTTGATTAACTCGCTTAAAATCCCTAAAAAGAGTTACCTTTCTAATTTTTGGCTACCGAAGTGGAGGTTGTAACACAGGAACAACAGTTCATGATCAGAAACGCCATCCAGCGGTAGTTGATCAATGTGGTTGACATATTCACAGTCACTTTCGCCAAACACGTCTAGAAGACTAGGTTTGCAGTGTGGGGCAAAGCGGGTAGCATATTTAATGATAATAGTGATACCTAGCGATAGGAAGTTATCTATCATATTTTTGGAGGAGGGGTCATTGCAGAGAAGGTCCACGTTTATATCACCGCCCACAATACTGTGCTCGTAAGAGATTGCGAATTCAGATAATTTTTCAAAAATAACTGAAATATCATTTCGTTTATTTGGGTTATAGATGCATGCAACAAGATACTTTAAACTGATATTGAAGAACTCAATAAAAATATACTCTACTTCCTGAGAAGGTAGATTTCCTTCCATTTGATGTGCTTCCTAACGTAGAACGCAGTGCCACCTCCCCGCATCTTAGTCATTCTATCGCATCTCACTAACGAGTAGTCGCATAAGGCATAACTTGTGTCATCAATTAACTCTTTGAACCATGTTTCTGTTATACAGATTAGGTCAATATCTAAGCTGTTAAAAACAAAATTCAAATAGCCAATTTTGGCGGCATTTAAACTTCTAGCATTTAGACTACAAATGTTAAACCCATTGTAGCGATCTGACAAAAGTTTGAGAACCCCTCTCAAATGGTCTTTGTTTGCCCGCTGACATATTTCACTATACATTTTTAGTACATGTTTGAAGGTAGATATGCAAGGTGTATTAAGATTAGCAGTCAGAGAAAATAGTTGTGAGACAGAAGTACCATACAGTATATAAAGTCGATTCAATAAATAGACCAATAATACTAAATAATAGTGAATCTTTGATAGAGTTACAATGTTAATTACACACATTATGCTTTTAACAATAATTTTACACCTAGTTACTGACAGCTGCAATACTCTCTATACTTCTTAAGTCTGTTACTTTAATAGCATCGGTTTGTGGATGACCTCCAAGGTTTATATATAAGAGGTTGCGTAATGCGCAGGTCCGTTATTCTTTTCTCGCAAAATTAGGTGGCAACAACAGCGAAAAGAACAAGCAGCGTACAAAAACATAAAATTGAATTGAAGTGAAGCGATTTCAAACCAATTCTAATCGATAGCTTATTCAGAAATACATCATCCCTTTATGTCGAAAAAGCCCCAAAACTGGATTTTTCACCGCGGAAAATTTTTGCGATATTTTCATTTAAACTCGCTATATCTCAGACGTTTTTGTATCGATAGATTTGCAATTTATACACAATAAACTAGATACTATTCTAAAGAAGATGAGTCTAACTGCACTTCTTAATATTTATTTAAAATAAAATGAAGGATATTTTACCATTTTTATAAAAATTAAGGAGGTGGTTTTTACAAAAGCAAAAGATGTGTTATGAAGTTTATAATTTT
>NW_023473649.1:0-3703 GCF_013731165.1 Rhagoletis pomonella
TTCTCAGTCCCATAGAATTTGTTTTGATAACTTTTGATTTTGAAATTTTAGCAAAAGTCATTATAAACAATCTATGAAATTGAAAATGAAAAGCGTGGGGCGCATGTAATACACTTGAATTGATATGAAAAGTAATATATGTATGTATGTATGTGGGTATATGAATAACGACCGCTTAAAATCGATTTCAAAGTTCTACTTTCGCTGTAGAAATTTTAGGTCTACGTTATGTAGTTTGACTATTGTCAATTAAATCGAATGCTTTGTATTGCATGCGCTCCACGCTTTTCATTTTCAATTTCATAGATTGTCTATAATGACTTTTGCTAAAATTTCAAAATCAAAAGTTATCAAAACAAATTCTATGGGACTGAGAAGTATTATTTTCTACTTTTTAGTCCATTTATAAAAGCGTTGTATATTAAAAAGTTTTTTTTATATTATTTATTTACTTTAATGTCAATAGAAACACTAATTTTTGTGCTTTTATTGTTTCATGTCACGATGATGTTGCTGCAGTGAACGAGTGGGAAGGCGATACATTGGAGATAAAACGGATTTCACGGCTTGACATGGGAGCTTACCTATGTATAGCATCAAATGCTGTGCCACCAACTGTGTCCAAGCGCATCAAAGTCAGCGTTGATTGTAAGTAATACAAGCATAAGTACCTTCAAAATGAGAAGGTGCAGTAGCTAGAAAAAAAGTTTCCAAACGAATATTTTACTTTCTCTTCCAGAATTACGCTGTAGATGTTATTTATGACAGAAAATGTCGATTTTCAGAAGGTCGAAGGTTCGTTATCGAACATTCTGGCAGAACAAATTCAAATTTCTCAACATCGTGTTGTGTTTGTAGTTTTAATCCTGAACTACCTGTACATATGTAGAAAAAGTTAATTTCAAAACGTTTGCTGTTAACCTTGGATCTGTGCATTATCATACAAATTACTACACGGGTTAGTGAAAGTGATACGTTCGTTCCTTAATTAATTCAAAATTACTTAAAAACAAATCTACATATATATATCAAAATAGTGTGAAAATGTATAGGAATTTATGAATTGAGAACGGCTGGGCCGATTTGGCTCAATATTATTTTTTCTTGTTCGTAATTGCCAGGAAATGGTTTCCAAGAATGAAACTTTGGAATTTTGTGTGCAATTGTTTCGGAATGCCTTTTCGAATGGAAAAACAGAAAATTCTTGGTGGAATACTCGGAAAATTCCGGGAGAACGTGAAAAACTTCAATTTTATTAACGAAATTTTGCGCATGATTTGATGATTTTAGACGATGTAAAGGTGGAAGAATTCGTTGTGAATTTTGGAAAATTTCGGATATTTGTGAAACTCATTGTGAGCTTGAATCAATTGGGAACAATTTTCTCCTATGCTTTTTAACCAATTCGAATGATTGTTGCTTTGTTGGAAAGGTGTTTAGATAGACAGATGAGTAGGGTAAGCACTGCGACCAATAGGTCTATTGTGCCCGAGCAAATCACAATACTGAATCCAGACCCAGAGTTTCCAAGAATTTTAGAATGGATCCCGGGGGCAGGGAGTGTATGTGCTCTTTACTTGACCATATATGTCCTATGCACCTCTCCCTTCTTCGTGAAACGGCCTCACAGTCCAGGAGAAGGTGCACTGGTGTCTCTTTGGCGGAGTCACAGAAGCGACATAAGTCGCTTGACCAGATCTCCAGATTAAACAAGTGGCCTCTGAGCCTACAATTACCAGTCAAAATCCCTTGGGGAGGTTTATAAGTAGCCTGTACCTCTTTGGGTTATACCCCCCTAATAGGCTCTTGGCATGACCAAGTCCCGAGATGCTTCGCCAACGCAGTTACGTCGGTTTATTGTTTTCCTTCCTGAGTGCCTCCTTTATCGTGCTGGGACCCACCGCAAGGAAGGGCTCCGGTCCTATCGGCGTCGAGGCAGCCGCCAGCCTGACTAGCTGATCGGTCACTTTGTTACCCTCGACACCCATATGACCTGGTACCCATATTAGCTTAATGGTGTTTTGCACAGCAAGGGCATTAAGCTTCTCGATGCACTCCAAGACCAAAAAGGATTTGACCTCGAAGGATGTGAGAGCCATAAATGCCGCCTGACTATCGCTTGGTATAAGTATCCTCTTCCTTCGATAATTTCTGCGAAGGTTAATCTCTGCGCATAGACTGATTGAATAGACTTCCGCTTGGAAGATGCTCGGAAAAGTCCCCAAGGGGACTAAAAGTTTCAGCCTAGGGCCGTATACTCCTGCTCCGATACCCTCAGGGGTTTGAGAGCCGTCCGTGTACCACAGTGTCTCTCCAAGGTAGACGAGCTCCAAGTCGCCTTTCTGTATAATTGACGTTGAAGTTGAAGTTGCTTTCAAAGACCACTACTCTGTGCATATCGTCCCTGGGGAACAGCACTAATGGCACTTTACCATTTCCAAAACCCTCTCTCGCAAAGTTTAAGAGCGTTCGTTTTGCCACCTGTTCAGTCATAATATATAGTGGCTCCAGTTCAAGGACTACTTCCAGCGCTGCCGTCGGACATGTGCGCATAGCTCCCATGATGTCAGCACAGGCCAGACGTTGAATTTTAGCAAGAGAATGTCTTGCCGTTGCCAGAGTAGTCCTGGATATCCAAGCCACCGCTCCATAAGTTACTGTTGGTCGTACAATCATGGTGTATATCCATCTTAGAGTCCTTGGAACGCACCCCCAGGTCTTCCCTGCTAGACGTTTGTACACCATCAGCGCTCCCGTAGCCTTCGAAGTGACCACCTCAACATGAGTTCTCCACAGAAGTTTTGAGTCCAGGATAACACCCAGATACTTAACCTCTGTGACGACATTGATCGCGACCCCATCCAAGGCTAGGTTCCTCATCCCCTCTAGAGCTCTTTTCTTTGTAAATAAGATAATGTCTATCTTAGAGGGGTTAATATGAAGCCCCACCTCAACACACCACCTCCTTTCCAGATTAAGACCTCTTTGAACTATGTCGCAGAGGGCACTCGCGAACCTCCCCCTAGCAATAATCACTATGTCATCCGGGTACCATTGGCAGCGGACGTATTGTTCGTGAGTTCCTGCAGGAGTTCGTGCACAATTAAACTCCACAGGAGAGGAGATAGCACCCCTCCCTTCGGGCAATCTTTTGTTGTTCGAAGTTATAGTACGCTGTCACCGACTTCAGTTTCAGCAATCCTGGTATGTAGCAGCCTGGCTATACATTTGCAGATGGTTGGCTGCACATTGCGTTTCTCAAGTGCCCGTTCGACGCCCAATGAAATGTGTTGTCGAAAGCCCCCTCTATATGAAGGAAGGCGCAAAGCACTGTTTCTCCACAATCCAGGGTACTCTGTATATCCGTGGTCAGCGCATACAGAGCAGTGTCCGTGGATCTGCCCACTCTGTACGCATGCTGGTCTGGATACAGAGGTACCTCTTTTAGAGTGTTAGACCTGATTTCATGGTCGATAACCTGAGGAGGTGAGACTCATCGGCCTGAATGACTTAGTTAGTGGGTAATCGCTCCTACCTATTTTCTGGATAAAGATAACCCGCGCCCTTTTCCAGACCTCGGGAATGTGGGCCAGGCTAGACTGTCTCTCAATATGTCGGCAAGGTATGGAGGTAGGAGCTCCTCACCCCGCTTCAACAGCACTGGACTGATGCCATCCACCCCGGGGGATTTGTACCGTTCAAA
>NW_023473650.1:0-3702 GCF_013731165.1 Rhagoletis pomonella
GTGTGAGAAAACCAAATATGTAATGTAATTCTTAACAGAAGTGCCTAAAATTTAACAATTTGGCCATGTTAAATACAGCTGAAGCTAATTCCCGGTATTTCTCTTACTCGCGATAAAACTATACCTATTATTTAACAAGTTTATAGCCATAAATTTTATTGCGTTTTGACCCCTGGACCATCTAGCGAATTAATTTATATTCTATATTGCATTGTCATCGTGATTGGCACTATCTCTAGTCTCTACCTTGTCGGGAAGTTAGTTTAAAATCGATTGGAAATTTCCGCGGGATGACCAAGTTAAATAAAAGCTTGTAAGAAAGGTTATTTTACCTATAATAATACTTAAGTCTTTTATTTATATGCATACGAATAGGTTCTATACTACATATCTTTTTATTGCTTAACCAACCAAACCAAACTCTTATTAAATAATAATAGGAAGTGTCTATTCGCACTTTGCCAGTGTCACCAGTGTACCAGTGGCGGAAGTTTTCGGCTCCGCCAGTGTCGCCAATGTCACCAGTGCCACCCGTGTCACCAGTGTTACCAGTGTCACCAGTGTCGCCAGTGTCACCAGTGTTGCCAGTGCCACCAGTGTCGGCAGTGTCACCAATGTCGCCAGTGTCACCAGTGTCGCCAGTGTAACCAGTGTCGCCAGTTACACAAGGGTCGCCAGTGTGACCATTGTGGCCAGTGTCACCAGTGCGGCCATATTGTTTTATGTATAAGAGTACCAAAAATTTTAGAGAATGCAAGGCAAATTTAATAAAAACTTTTTGAATCTACTAGATCTCACTAACGTGACATAAAGAAGCTTCAGATTATAGGGATCCTTAAACAACTGACCATTACGACGTACGAAAGCTAGCATTGAATAAGCTTTGGAAATTACGTAATTAATATGGGTTGCGAAGGTTAATTTTGAGTTGAAGTAAACCCCTAAGTCTTTAACCTCTGCCACATAATTAAGATCGTGGCCCCAATATTTTAATTGGTTTGAGCGGTAAGAAGCTTTCTGGTGAAAGGGGAATAGGAACATTTACTAACATTTAAAGATAAGGAATTAAGAGAGCACCAAGAATGCAGGTTATTAAGCTCAGCTTGCAGCAAAAAAGAGTATTGTGAGGTTCTGATCACTGAGTAAACCTTTAGATCGTCGGCATATAATAAATACTTAGAAGACTGGAAGCATTATCCAATATCATTTATGAATAAGACAAATAAAAGAGGGTCCAAGATACTGCCTTGGGGAACAACCGACGTAGCTTCAAAAGGAGTGGAGAGTACGTTATCAAAAGTAACTGTACAACGCCTATCGGACAGATAGGAATTAATCCTTTCCAGAAAAGTTGAGTGAAAACCCAATCGCGATAACTTATTAATTAAGACTTTATGCGAAACTCTGTCGAACGCCTTCGAAAAGTCTGTGTACACAACGCCCACTTGTAGACCTGACTGCATCGCAGCAACACAGTCCTCCATGAATGTAGCAAGGTTGGAGACAGTCGACCTCCCACTAACAAACCCGTGCTGGTAAGAGCAAATTAAACTTTTCACTGCGAAATTGAGCTTCTGTTTGACAACTGATTCCAAAACTTTTGGAACAATGCCCAGTTTGGAAATAGGCCTATAATTCGAGACGTCGTTCTTGTTCCCACTTTTGTAAATTGGTGTGATGAAAGCATTTTTCCAGTCGTCAATAAAGTAACCAGACGAAATAGATTTATTGAACAATATTGTTAATGGTTGAACAAGCGATGGGCAACGTTTGAGAATAGCACCTGAGAGGCCATCAGCATCTAATTTAAAAGAGTGCTTTATGGAACGGATGGCTACTTCTACGTCACTTTCAGAAATATGCAGTGCCCCTAAGTCAAGGGCAGAATCTGAAAGAGGGTAACGTTCAGAAGCCACATTAGAATCCGAGACATAATTGGAGGAGAAAAATTCTACGAAGAGATTGGCTACCTCAGCAGGTGTGTTAGCCTCCTTATCGTTCAAAAAGACTGAGGACGGCACACTCGACTTAGCGTACCTAGATTTTACAAACCTCCAAAATGCTTTAGGGTTGTTTGTAATGTCTGCTTCACTTTTGCTAATAAACTTATTATAGAGAATCTTGTCCAAAGAATTAAAGTTCCTAAGGCAGTACTGATAACTGACAAACACAGATTGGGACCCAGTTGCCCTAAATCTTTTAAAAAGCCTATTTTTACGATTTTTGAGTCGCTTTAGTTCGTTGTTGTACCATGGTAACTTGTACAACTTCCTTGTAATTAAAGGCACTATTTCTACACACGTCTCATATACACTACTTTTAAAAACTTGGTATGCATCGTTACCCTGCAAAAAATTGTGCGACTAATCTCTAAAGAGAGTATTCCGAGATTACTCTCAATCGGGTACAATTGGGCATTAATTAGTTCCAACTAGTCTCATACGGGTACTAATGGAGGTCAATTATTCTCGACTCATTCCTTATGGGTATAATTGGAGATCAATTAGTCCCCAACTCATCTCTAACGGGTACTATTAACGGTTGAATGATATGAACGCACTCAGTCAATGAAATTTCATGTGCGGCGTTGGCACACAGAGAGAGTATTCGCCGAATAAAACTGAGCAACCCGGTTCGAATCTCAGCTGGCGTAAATTTTTATTTTTATTTTTTAAAAGTGACTAGTCGCTTTTTGTACCCTTTCGGGTATAAAGGTGAACAATTAGTCTCTTCATAGGACATGCTCGAACAAAAGCGATCAGTTCATTCCATATAAAGAGATCAAAAGTGGTATTAGTCGCATGCTCCTTTGCGATTGCTCCCGGAGTCATCCCGGATTAGTCCCATTTTTTGCAGGGTAGCGTCCAAATTACTGAGTATGTGTTTCCAAACATAATCATGAAGACGGCTATTTAAGAGTTCAAAATTGCACGAACTAAAGTTAAAAGTTGGTCAGCATCTCTCAAGAGGAACAGTAGCGAAAACATAAAATTGAATATGAACTTCCATAGGAATATGATGATTATTTGCTGCGATTGTTGACTTCGAGTTGGTGACAAACACTTTGTTAGCAGTAAGTGAGGATCGCGTCGAAACAGCTGTAGACACAGCACTCCCACCATTAGTACGAAATAACATGTGCGAGGGAGAGACCGCACTAGAAGACTCAGGAGCAACAGCAGGAAACTATTGCTATTGTTCACACTGCCTGCCGAGGTGTTGGGCGAGCAAGCAACAGCACTTTTGATAGAATTAACTTCATCTACTAACACTTGCAAGCCCTTCGCAATGTTGTTGTCCTTTAATTGCGTTTGTATTCGCTTGTGTAGGGGTGAGACAGCAGCAAGAGCAGATGTGACTGAAGCGGCAGTAGACAAGCTTTTGCCATTGTTTACTTTACCCGCCAAAACATCTGATGAACAAGCAAAAGCACTTTTGAGAGAATTAACCTCGTCCACTAACATTTGTGGGAGCGACGCATTGTTGTTGTCCATGACGTTTATTGCTTGCAATTCAGATTTTATCTCGGATTTAAAATTATCAAATTGCGCAAATAACTCCTTGAATTTAGCATCAAAACCACTCCTTATGGCCTCAACACAATGTCTTTGAGAGGCCAAAAGCGAATCATATGTTTCACTGAATCTCCTTGGTAAAACAACACAGTCAGGACACAAATAGCCAATATTTCGATTTTTTTTT
>NW_023473651.1:0-3702 GCF_013731165.1 Rhagoletis pomonella
ACATACATACCAAAGCATCTCGTAGTGGAGACACGAACCAAAACACATTTACCTCTATATCTTTCCAACTAGTAGCCGGAACTTAATATATAAGGTATTGTTTGAAAGGTATTGGCCTATAGAATAACACAAAATATGTTGGGTGTATCCATATGCCCCCTTAAACCGCCAAAAGCAAAAAAAGGTGTTTTTGTTTCGCACCACTTTAGCCTAATTTTTAAGAATCCGGTTAATCGTTTATGAAGCTTTAATACATTTTCTGGACACACTCTACAAGACCTTTCCAACGATATCTCAAACATGTCGATTGGACGTCTGGATAAAAACTTCCAAATCTCGTGTTTATATAGCGAGTCATTTCAGCATGCTACTGTGGCTGCTTTCGTCACTCAGCGCACTGCCGTGCGCTGTGATAAAGTGCAAGTTTCAATTGCTTTGATTTTTAATATTTTTTCTTTGCCTGACTTGCACTTTGTTATACTAGAATTTAATGAGCTATAAAACTGCATACCCAAAAAGGTTCTAAGCATGGTTGCCACTGACGAAATAAAATAATTATCATCCACTTGAAAAAAATCTTTAAAATATCTACCAATAACTTTATTTTAGATATTGTAATAAAAACTATAGTTTTGTTATTTTTTCAGTTATTTCAACAAGAATTCAAATTGTGTTGAAGGAACTTTTTATTTCACTAATTATATGGTATTTGAGATGCTTTTGTCTCATACTACGTTTATACGTAAGCTGTTTGCAAATAGAAATAATTTGCAAATACCTAACTCACTGTTTATTCGATGGTGAAAAATTCTTTTTTTAATATTGCCTGATTATGAAAAGGCAATAATATGACCATCGAAAAAGAAAATAAAGTTAAAAATGGCAACGTCTTGATTATAAAAAGGCAATAAGATGACCATGGAAAAAGAAAATAAACCTAATAATGGCGGCGTCTTGCGCTTATTTGCAAATAGTACCACTAATCAATACTCATTTGCGTGATTTAGTTACTCGCAAATAAAAAATTAACTCACGAGTTTATACGGCAAGTTTACCATTTTGCAATTTGTCGTACCAGTTTCCTTCGAACGAAAGCGAAAGTGATGAAACTAAAGGCAACAACGAAACTCCATCATTAGAAAAAACTTCAACTGGAGTCATTATAGATAAATACTCTCTTTCTCTTTTTTTGCGCTGTAACCGCCTAAGCGATTTTGCCGAGTTCAGCAAAGCACGCCAGTCGTTTCTCCTCTGTGCCAACTGACGCCAATTGGAAACGCCAAGTGAAGCCAAGTCCTTCTCCACCTGATCTTTCCATCGCAGTGGGGGCCTCCCTCTTCCTCTGCTACCACCAGCGGGTTCCGAGTTGAATACTTTCAGAGCTGGAGCGTCGGTGTCCATTCGAACGACATGACTATGTCCATATCGCTGTAAACCTCATACAGCTCATCGTTCCATCGTCTGCGGTACTCGCCGTCGCCAACGCGTAAAGGACCGTAAATCTTCCGCAAAATCTTTCTCTCAAACACCCCAAGAGCCGCCTCATCGGATGTTGTCAATGTCCATGCTTCGGCGCCATATACCAGCACAGGCATGATGAGTGACTTATAGAGCGTGGTTTTCGTACGTCGAGAGAGGACTTTACTCCTGAATTGCCTACTCAGTCCAAAGTAGTACTTGTTGGCAAGAGTGATTCTGCGTTGGATTTCACCACCAGACCAGAATAAGATTGCGAAAATAATAGATACTCACATACGTTACTTTCCTTTTATTTGCAATGTGCTTGTTATGTATATACTAAAAAAAATCCAAAAATAATAAATACTACATTTATTTATTTTTCTAACTTGATATTTGCTTCCTGAATGTGTTATATAATTTTGTATATTTTAAACTTCCTTACTCTATTTCTGTTCCTTTTTAAAAATATTAATATATTTTTTAAACTTTATTTAAAATGTTTAAATTGGTGTTGGATTAACTTAATTAATTAAGTCTTGTAAATATGAGCATGAATTTATCTAAATAAACTAATCTTAATTAAACTATAGTCATCTGCTTTTTGTATAAATAAAATCCATTATTTATGAATTATATTTTATTGGAGAAATAATAATTTCTTACTTTATTTTTCAGATAGAATCTAACTGGTTGCATCCACAACAATAATTTAACCATTTTATTTTAATTTCAGGTTGCTGTACAAAAGACGTCTTGAAACATCGGCAGCTACATTTAAACAAATATATATATTTTAATACATAAATTATTTATTTTTAGTTATTCAAATTTTTTTAATTTTTCGTTTAGATTGTTTCTATCGGAGAGTCATTGGATGTTGCTCATAGCCATTGGAAAATGCTGCATGGGAAAGATGATAACAAAGATGAAGGGAAAGATGCCTACAAACGTCTCGATTCAGTGGAGGTAGTTGTTTAATTCCTAATGCACTTCAATTTTGCATACTTATAATTGTTTGATTTGTTTGCAGTCATCATAGGAGCAGTAAATGGTGTTCGGTGATTCTGCCAATTTAATATGAAGTGTCCAACAAACGCCAGCAGTTACTTGAAATCAACTTTTTAAAAGATATATATATAAGTCGTAAAAACGCAATCAAATTTTGCAAAGTTGTAACGAAACCGATTTTTTGTGAACCAATGTAAATGATTTGCAACTGTTAATATATATCAAAAGAAGGGTAAATCGAGTACCTTTCTTTTGATTGTAATATTGTTAAAATCGCTTAAATATTTTATAGAAATTTTGCAACTTTTGTAAACATCTATATGTAAGCAGTGAAAAAGTGTCAAATTTTGCAAAGTTGTGATAAAACTGAATTTTTGTGGACCACTATAAATTATTTGCAACTGTTAATATATATCAAAAGAAAGGTAAATCGATTACCTTTCTTTTGATTATACTTTTGTTAAAATCGCTTAAATATTTTATAGAAATTTAGCAGCTTTTGTAAACATAGATATGTAAGCAGTGAAAAAGTCGTAAAATTTTGCAAAGTTGTAAATAACTGAATTTTTGTGAACCAATGTAAATGATTTGCAACTGTTAATATATATCAAAAGAAAGGTAAATCGATTACCTTTCTTTTGATTATACTTTTGTTAAAATCGCTTAACTTTTGCTTACTCTAGAGTTTCTAGTGATATTAGTAGTAAAACCAAAAATTCTTCATACTAAATATTCGTTGGCGTCACCTTCGTTTGCGTAATTTTCTAGAAAAAGTGTAGAATAGCGACCGTTTAACTATAAAACAACCAAAAATGCCGATTGATAGAACTTTTTACGCTGATTTCAACGATACCAAATTTATTTGTCACTGGTAAAAATAGAAGATATAAGAGGTTTATTTGTATTTTTTATTATCACTAAATTGTTGAAACCCAAAAGTAGATCCTGATAAAGTATGTAATATCGAATTAAAGATAATAACTTTTACTTTCTAAATTATATAAAATTCTTTAATTAAATTTTTATTTCATGAAATAATAAGATTTCTTCGATTTTTAGTGGTTTGGTTTAAAAATACAAAAAGCTATAAATTATGTACATCAGCTGAAGAACAAATTAATTACCTTTATGGTGACGTCATTAGCTGTTTAATTGGTTATAAAGTACATCTTTTTCTTCTTTTTTAGCGCTGTAACCGCCTAAGCGATTTTGGCCGAGTTCAGCAAAGCACGC
>NW_023473652.1:0-3701 GCF_013731165.1 Rhagoletis pomonella
ATGAAGATGAAGATGAAGATGAAGATGAAGATGAAGATGAAGATGAAGATGAAGATGAAGATGAAGATGAAAAAAATTTTCACTGGAAATGATTAATGGTAGAAATTATCCAACAACGAAAAGAGCGGCTACCAATTCATGCGGTTTATTCCAGAAATCTTAATAATATTGAAATATAATATTTTATATCTTACTTTAGTTACCACAATCTACTAGTTAATATTGTAGATATGAATATTTTCTCAGCGACAAATAATAATTGAACATTAAAGGTCGTTAAAGAAAAATTTAAATAATAATTTTTTTTTATATTAGAAAATATGTACATGTGTATGTATATCGCACATTTCTTTCTTTCTGGCATTTCCTCTATTAAGTTTAACTTCATCCGCGCGTAGGGACTACATGCTCTGAGTTTTTTTTGCTCTTTCTGTTAACGGGGAATTTCAAGGTAATACGCCTGTGAAGACTGTATGCCATATGCACATTAGGGTGTCCCAGAACATAAGGGGAGATTTAACATTTGCGAAATAGGGGCGTTATTTTCTTAGTTGCTACCTTTTGGACTTGATAATACAAGTATATATGTACATACATGTTTACTGGGGTGAACAATTAAAATCCGTTTCTTTTTTCAAATAGCTTTTTTTTAATAACTCGAAAACCGGTTTTCGAAAAATACGAATAATCGTACCCCCTAATGTTTACTTAGTATATAAAGTTTTGCAATGGGAAGGATACAAATTTCAAAAAATATTGTGGCTTTATTACCGTAAGAGAGTTCAGTGTTTCTGTAGTTATAGTACTCGAAAGGTACTTGGTAGCTAAACACACAAAATGGTTTGATCTGTTGGTTGAGGGAAAGTTCCACAGTTATGTATTAGGCCAAAAGGAAAAAAGGTAGAAGAAGTACATACGCATATCAAATTTCGCACGAAGAAAATCTGGGACACTCTAATGTACATAAACGTGGAAAAGTAGAAAGTTCATGTGCGTCAACGAGCGGTGTTCTTGCTGACTTCAACGTGTGAACAAAAGTCACCAGAGAGTAAAGTTTTATTAACTAAGTAATTATTATTTCCGTTCAAATTTACCATGCAGTTAAATTAACTGATACAAAAAAGAGAAATAAAATAAATGGCAATGAAAATAGAATATATGTATGTATGTAGGTATAGTAGCACTCCGATAATCAATAATCATTTTGGCCGGATTACCGAAATATGAATTAAACTTACGAATTTCGTATTTTCACTTACTGGGTAAAACTTAATTTAAATAAAACAAATCACCATTACTTGCAAAAATTTATTGATTGCATTGCAGTTAAGTGACGTCAACGAAACTATTACTTAAATCGACATAGTAGATATGAGGAGTATCTTACCAAAAGGTGTTATGTTCACAACTAATTTTTTTACAAAAGTAGCTGGTTTAACTTACCAAAATCTGGCGATTTTTCACATTGTCCTTAATTCTGGTAAATAATACATACAGTGGCGATCAAAAGTGAGTGCATGGAGTTTTTTTTTTAATATTTAAAATTTTTTCAAGATGCAATTTTTTGTTATTTTTTTTATAAAAATTTGGGTTATGTTTTAACCAAAACCTCATAAGTAAAGCTTTGAAACTTTATACAGAATTTAGAAAAAATCAAAAAATTTTCATCTAAATTTTGAACTTTTTATACCGAACATTTTGAAAAATTCTGGGAATGCAGGTACATCGATTACGTAATTACGAATAATAAAACAAGTGCAAGTTTTTAACCAGCTAACTAATCGCGTTGATTTTTCATATAACAAGTGCAATTTACCCAATCTGGCGTTGTTTTTTAATTTTGTTTGCAAACGGTCTTGCGTATTTTATTTTACAAGAAATTCCCTTTTACATGGTAAAAAGTGCAAAAAGCCGTCAGTAAAAAAAAAACATCATAAAAAATTAATGCGATTTTTTAGCCGCTTGCACTAGTTTTACTGGAATTCCATAACCGATGTACCTGCATACGCAAGATTTTTCTAAAAATTCAGATTAAATAGTTCAAAATTTAGATGAAAATTTCTTGAATTTTTATAAATTCTGTACAATGTTTAAAAGTTTGACTTATGTGGTTTTGATTAAAGGATGAACCATATTTTCATAAAAAACAAATTACGAAAAAACTTTAACTTGGAAAATATTGCAAATATTAAATAAAAAACACCATGCCCACTTTTGATCGTCAGTGTATGTACATAATTGGTAAATCTTAAATCCCCTCTCGCAATAATACAGCAAGATTTATTTGTTTAAATACTTTATTTGAGTACGCTATATGGCGGCAGCTGTGGCTGAGAGGTTAGAGGTGCATGCTACCACTCCGTAGGACCTGGATGAAAACGTGATTCCAGTAGGCACTTTCTGGTTGCATGTCTAATAGTTTTCTTTCTAATACTCGTCCAAAAACAGATAATAAGGAAATAATCAAATACCGCTGTTGAAAGCATCTGCATTCCGGTGAGAGGAAAAACATTAAATTCAGATAACATTGATTGAGTGCTACAGTTGCGGCCATTAAACTACAAAATTAATGCATATTGTTAGATTTGTTGATTAATTCCAATACCAAAAAGTAAGTATGAGAAGAATGAAAAATTTATCAAATGCGAATTTGGTTGAACCATTAAAGTTCACCATAAAAAAAAAGACTGAAACGTAAGAATACACTTGACGAAAAATAAGTACTCTTATCCATTTGAAATGCCTGGCGCGTACACATCTTCCACACCATTTATTAGCTCATTGACATTCAGGTCAAGAATAGTAGCTTTGAAGTTTCCTGGCAGGGAAAGCTACTAGTTGTGATTTAGATTTCTGAAAGTCTGCGTCTCAAGTTCTATCCCTTTTCAATATTAGCGACTGGTATTTTTAACATTGCATCATACCAGTTGATGAGATAGTCTGCCAATTCATCCTTCGTGAAAAGCATAAGTATGCTAACAGTCGCAACGGCCGACATAGCAAAGCACTCGCGTGGTATGCCTAAGGTCCCAGGTTCAAGTCCTGGCGCAGGGAAAATTTTTTATTTTATTATTTTTTAAATGTATCTATTTTTTAATTTACTTTTTAGTTAAGAGTTTTTATTGTAATTTTTAAATTTTATAAAAAAAATATTTGTTTAATTTCTTTTTTTATGGCACAAGCATTTCTTCCCATATGTATGTTTTTTTCTGCAATGCAATCAGATTTTCAAATTTGTTATTTTTGTATATTTCAATTGAAATAAGTATTTTTACTTGATTGATTTAACTTTAAAAATCTTAAATAAAGGAAATAATTTTGCTAATTTGCTACTAGTATTTCTACTGGTAGCGTGCTAAAGCAGGAGCGGACAATTGACATCTCCTATGACAACGACATGTGAAAAATACCAGTCGCTAATATTGAAAAAGGATGCAACGTGAACTAGTTGGTCTGAAACCCAAACTGGTACCATTCTGGTTCACAACTGGTAGCTTTACCTGCAGGGTAGATAGTTATGTACACATTTTTGCCATTTAAGTTGAAACCCAAGCGAATGGTGAAAAGCTTACTCACATAATAGTCCGGGAGCCAGCGACAGTTTAGGGTTAGTCATTTTACAAAAGCTGAAAATTTGTCCTAAGCTTTATTTGGTATCACTAGTAAGTGAATGGACCACCAGCTCGCACGGTTCCGGGGGG
>NW_023473653.1:0-3701 GCF_013731165.1 Rhagoletis pomonella
AAAAATGACCCGTTCTAATGTATTTACAATCCCACTAGACTATTGATATGTATTCATATTTATAGTCCATATGTATGTATGTGCGCACAAACAGGCGTATTCTTTTATACATACTATGTATACCGGAATTATTTACGAACCCTTTGCCATCAAATTGCAAAGCAGTCCACACAAACTCGATCTCACATAAAAGACAAAATAGTATCTAGTATTTTTTTTTTGTTTTTTGTTTTTTTTTCTTTTAGGGTACCAATTAATGGAATAATTTCTCAGGCTTTATAGCTGACTTGCTCCACTTATTTATAAATCGACAAAAATGAATAAATAAAATAACTTAAATTAAAGATTCGCAGAAAAAAGGCAAATAATGCGTGGCAACAAGCGGGATGACCCAAGCGACTACCTGCAGAAGCAGCAGCAGCAGCAGCAGCAATAAATATATTTCGGTATTGAACCAATGAAATCTCTGAAGAAATCGTCGGCGGCGGCGGAATGGTAAAGGCCACGCATCAACCAATGCTAGAATTTTAAAAGCTAAGCATATGTAAAAAGAAGATCCTATGGCATAATCTTGATTCAAGCAGCTTTAAAAATATTCACACTCTATAAAATATAAAATTATAATAAAAAACAAAATTGACGGCTGCTACATTTTCAACTGCATAACAATTTGGTACACCAATGTGACCATAAAATGTTTAACAGCCTCATAAGAAAACCGCTGAAGAAACCGGAGGAAGCCAGGCAGGCTGGTACGATAGTCACAGTTCGGGTATGTGGGAGCGTAAAGCGAGTAAGTCCACTAAATTAAATTCAACGCTATTCAAGACGAAAGGGACAGCAGAAAGGGTGGGTGCACAAAGAAACGCACTCCACATACATATGTACGTATGTATAAAGTGGAAAAGCAAGCCGGCTGAGTTGTCTGAAAATTTTATTGTAAGATAAGCTAATTATGATGGCGTTTAAAGTGTAAATGAGCATTGAACAGCGGATATGAAATGATAATGTTTTGAAATTACGATTTTTTATTTCATTATTTTTTTTTCTTTTAATCGTTAATAATCGTATATAGTATGTATGTACATATATCTGTGAAGCATAAAGAATCGTTTACAATGTTAGCTTATAGTTAAGAGTGTGTGTTTTGGGATATACTCTGCTATTTATATACATCTCAGCTTGGAGTGAAGTTGTAGTTGTTTTCGATATTCGAAGTTTGCATTCATGTATGTACATTAGGGCGGTCCTTAAATGTAGGAAGCAAATTTTTATATCAGATTTCCTAAGCATCTACCTCTATGTGTCTATCTTCGACTATGGTAGTATCGATTTTGGGTATGAGTTGGCAAAAAAAATTAATTGTAATTTTTTGAGTCTCTGTAGAGGAATTTGAACTTTGGCCCCTGTGCGACATGCCTTAACCATCTCCAATCGGGGCCAAAATTTGTACGTGATATCTATGATCGTGATATTACCGATTGAAGTGGTGAGACTGAAAAAAATCGCTCATTTGATTTTAAGGACCATCCTAATGTACTTATCGCGCACCTAGTCTAAAGTGCGCGAACTTAAAATTCCGACCGAAAATTATAACCGATTGTGGATCGTACAGATTCAACGCAATTAATAGGTATAACAGTAGATTTTTAGTGTATATAGTATAGTAAGTGTATATAAACACGAAGAAAAAATATTTGCATTTATTTATTTATTTATTATGCATTGAGTTATGCAAAAAAAAATTGTCCTATTTTGTTTTTTTTTTAGTTGTCATTAAAAATGCGAAACTTCACTCTAAGCTTATATCGTAAAGAGAAAAGCATTTCAAAACAAAGCATACATAAAGTATATATACATATGTACGGGGTATATATACTTTAGGGTGCATCACTCTCCATACAATAAAAAATCGGTACTTTTTTGCATCCGAAATACATTAAAAACCTCCGCCAAAATATTTGGTGATACACCCTAATGTACATACAAACAGTATCGGTCATAAAAAATACAGTTCATTCCTTAACAAAACCCATATAAATCCAAGTTTAAAACTTTGTAGAAAACTAAAATTTTTTTCGTCGAAGGTGTTGCGGGTTTCTTCTATATAAAAATAAATTGTGTTTATTCGTTATATGGAAGCAAATTCGACAAAAAAAATCCTAAAATATCAACGGTAATTTTTAGCCACATGAAGCTTGCTCATTGTTATACTTAACTTGGCTGGACTATAAAACTGTATACTCAAAAAAAAAATCTAAAACTTCTGAGACAAAAATTTTAAATTCGGGTTAAAATTTTTTGAAATTTTTTGTTATTTGTCTACAAAGTTTAAACTTAGCTTTGTAGTATATGGGTTTTGTTAGAGAATGAACTGTATTTTAATTGAAAATTCTTAAAAATAAATAATTAAACATAAGTGGCAACAATGTCACTTTGAAATAAGGGTGCTATTGGTACGATCGATCTAGTAAGTATGCATGTCAAAAAATTTCATATTTTATTTCGTATTCCTTCCTTTTCAAATCAAAAAATGTTTCGACCTCCTATCGTATATATACAGGTACATAGAATGTACATCAATTTTCTTCAGTATTTTTTTACACAAATCTTCAATTTTACACTTCGCTTCATCCACACAAATATTGCTTTTCCTCTTAACACAAATATGCATCTCTGCGGTATCGCATCTTTTCTAGAGAGACAATTCCTTTTACTAATGCTGCCGGTCTCCTGCGCTTCTTTCTACCTTCACAACCAAACCTAAAGCCTGCTATTATATTTGCTCATTTGCGCTTAAGAAACGAAACGAAACCTCAAAATAAGATCAATAACATTTTGCCGACCACTGATTGCTTGCTCTACCTCTCTTTACTCGTGGAAGAAGCTTGGCTTGCAGACACACAGCTTCTGCCCACTAGTCTGGTTTAGTTTGTGCAATTTTTTTTTTTCGTTTATAGTTATTTGTACTACATACATATGTACATATCCATATGTGTATTTGTCGATCATGATTTAGTGCAGAGTGAAGATTCTGAAAGCAAATCGTTCAAACAATTCAAATAAAATACATTTCGTTTGCAAAACGATAATTTAAAATAGTAACTAAGTGGATTATGTGGCTTGAAATATATATGTATATTAGGGTGGTCCTTAAAAATACCAACATCTAAATTTTTTTTTGGATACCCCTTATGTATTTTTACGTACTAAAATTTCAAAATTTTAAATAAATTTTTAGGGATAGGGTCTGAAAAAATTTAATCTCTTATAAATTGCGAAAATTCGTCAAAATTTTGTTTTCGAATTTAAAAGATGTTCCAACGCTGAAGGTAGTAGCAGAGGAAGAGGGAGGCCTCCACTGCGATGGAAAGACCAAGTGTAGAAGACTTGGCTTCACTTAGCATTTCCAATCGGCGACAGTTGGCACTAGGGTAATTGACTCGGTTTTTGCCAACCGGTTTCCACCAGATTTTTTTTAAATACATATTCATATTTGTATAAGCGGTTTTTTTTTAACTTGATTTTTTGAATATCGAATAAGCCGGATTTTTTTTATCGAGCAAATCGGTTTTTTCATTTCATTGTATGTATCTTGACCTCTGAATAAAAGTTTTCAGTTTTTCGAAGTTTTCCAGGCTTTTTCCAGTTTAAGGGAAACCCCCAAATAGTTAGAATGAATGTTTGGCGCTTAAAAGTTT
>NW_023473654.1:0-3701 GCF_013731165.1 Rhagoletis pomonella
AAGCTTTGGATAGTCATAGAAATATTGTTTCTTATGGCAAGAAGAAAATCCACAGAATAGTCAAAAAAAGGTCAAGCTTTGATTTTAGAGGTTTAGCAAGTTTTTTCGATATGTTCTGTTAAAAATTATCTTAGTAAAAAATTACTATTTAAAGTTGTATGCCAATCGAGCATCATAAATGTATAGAGATGAAATGCAATAGCAGGCCTTTGCCATTAACAAGGCGAATATGTTTCGACACTGGCAAAGCCTGAAAAGGATTAGCGCTCCCAAACAAAGGAACGCGTACTATGTATAAATACGGGTTGTGCAGCACACGAATACACACCACTCTCTACCACCACCAGCAAAGGCAAACACACTAGTATCACATTTCCCAACGAACACTTTATTCCCTGCAGTTATGTAGCAGTGTGCAGCAGCGCATCACTTGGCTCAAATAGAAATGGTAAAAATATCACTAACACAGTCAGGCAGCTACCAGCAGTTTTTAGACAATCGAGTGAGTAAAAGAGCCATTGGCAACAAAACGAAAAATGGAGCAAAGGAAGAAAAAAAAACATATAGCAGCTGAAAGAGACAGTAGTATTATCCCTATATTTAGGGAGCCACCTAAAGGCAAACAAACCGAACTGCAAGAAAAGGCTACGCAACTAACAGTAGGTAAGTGAAATTAGGCAAAAAAATACAGGACTTCAACAGCAAAAAAAAAACAAAACTCAGTATGCAAATATATAAAAAGGAACATCTAAACTATCTAATTTTACTATTTGAAAACGGTGCACAAAAAGGAATAGGCGACCAACAGCAGCGCTTTGGTTTTATTGCTATGCAGCACAGAGCACTGGCAATAGGAGCTGCTGTTAGAAAGGCAGTTAGTGTTAACAATTCCCCATTCACGCTATCGCAAACAATTTCAACCCATTTTCATGAGACTAGAATTTCTAACAAAAGACTTTTCAGTGGCTCTAACGCATTTGAATGTAGAAAATGCTGAGCGTTTTTTTTCAAATGGCGCACTTCCCTAATATAGCTAAAAAAAAGGAAAATTTTTGAAGCAAAATTAAAGCCACCTGAAGCAAAATGCATACAAGTGTAGATATGCACACTTAACATGCATACATACATAAAAATATCTTTGTGGTTGTATTTTGAGTTAATTTTTATGAAGAATACGATCTTTGAAATGAAATGAAACAACTTTTAGAAGTACTTTAAAAGAGAAGGTTGGGAATGCTAAATTTCTACTAGCATATATCTAGATTACTCGGTCAAAGCATTTTGATTCCCTAATGACTTGCCAATATTACCTATATTATATACTGATATATCGGCTAGTTTTCTTAGAACGTGTGCCTTTCGATTACTTTATGCTTAACAGCCGCTAGACTCCCTACCTTCTACATAGTTGCATGCGGCGGAAGATTCCATTATTTGGGAGCCCCATTCTCTCTGCCTGTTTGCCTATGGGACATTGGTCCGTAATAGTTTCTACAATTCTAACTACTTCTGCCCTTTATCTATGTATTAAGCATGTCTAGTGTCTTTATCCTGAAATAGCCAGGCCAGAGTTCCCTGACTATTTTGCAAGTCTGTACATCCGACCACATTTTCCTTGTCAGTCTAAGAAAATGCAAAACAATTTCTTTTTTAACGACTCCGAGATGGCATGCCCGCAACCCAGGTAAGAGAGATGTTCGTGAAGAGAAGCCACTGAGCATAATTCCGTTTTAAACTTCCGGACTAGCTGTGATTTGGTGATCGGTGATGCTAGTGCTAAAAGCAAAAGCTCATAGAGTCTTTGACAAAATTAACTAATTTTTCTTTGAAAATCATGAAACTCTAGTCTTCACTGCGTTTTTTTTTCTGTTTTCATTCCTTATTTCATTCATTTAGTATGTATGTTTCAAATTTTCAACCGCTTTATACAAAAAAATATTGAAATGCCTTTCAAAAAAATAAAAATTAGATTAGGAATACAATTAAGTTTACGATGACGATTACAAATAGGCGCATCCTACAAAAACCACAAGGCGAAACAAATTTCATTGGTTGTTTATGATACGATATTCATAGTAGTATTCATAGTGATTTTGATAAAACTTGTATATCACTAAACACAAAGTGGTAGTGTCGATAACACCGTGCGACAGTAAATTTTACACACACAAAAATTAATACATACGCAAAAATATGGGAAAAATATAGTAAAAATACGTTTTTTTTTTATTTTGCACTCTGACTTCAGGATTTTTTTAAAGGACTTTGAAATTTCGAAAATATAAATAATGGAAAAAAATTATTAAAAAAATTTTAATGCAATGTAGAATAATAATGCGACAAAATAAAAGAGAAAACCCTGCAGAATTAAAAAATATTAAATTTTTTGGTGCAAAAGGACGAATGGGTATGGAAAAAAGTTTAAAATTTTATGCTTGAATATCCTTAAAAATTTGCAATATTTATTTTTGAAAAAAATATATATATTTTATGGAAGAAATCGTTAATAATATTCCATAAAGCATCAATTACGATCGTGAGATAAACTGATAACATTACTAATAAATATATCGATAAATAAGTCCATAATGATGGCGCAGTTAACTCTGTAATTTATCTATAAAAATTTAAAATCAAAAAAATTAATAAAAAAAAGCCTTATTGTAGGATTTTGTAACCTGTAATTTTCTAACGATTAAGCTGACAACAAAATTTTTTTCCTATCACCTATGCAGTATCTCAACTGAACCAAAGTATTTTTAGCAATAAAGCCATTCTTATTTTGAAGACATTTATTTCTCACATGGAAAAAAGGAATTACAAGGGTATCCCAAAAATTTGCTAGACAGGATCAAGACTCTGACATGAAATTATGTATATCCCTAAATAAGGACATGGCGCCCTGGTCTCGTGGCCTGACTTTCACAAAGAATATTGTGTTTGTAAACTAACTAACAGGAGTAAATACTAAAATGTTTTGAAGACGGTCATTGCAGGTTTTCTAATTGTTAACATAATCCTTAGAAATTTTCCAATAAATTGGTGTCGAATTTTTGAGAACCATAAAATATCAACAATTGACCGATCGGCTTAAATTTTTAGTTCTGATAGTTTAAGTGACTTTTGAATACTGAAGAGAAACATCTTTTAAATATACAATTTAATTTCAATAAAAACATGTTAAAACACACACAAACACACACACACATATGCAAAACACTACTAAACCGCATTTCTATTGCACAAAGGTGCAATTCACTTTAGCTCATCCACCTCAGCAACAGCTCACCCCGCCCACTTCGAGTCAATCAACCAACTAGAAATGGCTGCAATTGCTATTGAATGCCACTGCTGACAGCATACATGCATACTCCTATGAATGTACATACATACAAAGATATGTATGTTGGTAAAAAATGTTTCACTTATGACACGAATGAATAGACAAACTGAAAGAAAAACAGGAAAGGAACAAAAAAAAATTGTACTCAATTTCAGCAGCAAGCAAAAGAGCCAAAAAAAAAAATACCAAAATCCAAAAAAAAAAAATGGCGCAGGGGAGAAGAACGTGGTAGACAGACATTGATGGAGGGGGGGGGGGGGGGGGCGATGATGGCGGCGGGCAATGCGACGTTTGCGAGATGAAACAAATCGCATGCAGAATTCAAAAGACAAGCAAACGAATTACATATACGAAATTG
>NW_023473655.1:0-3701 GCF_013731165.1 Rhagoletis pomonella
ATAATAATAATAATAATAATAATAATAATAATAATAATAATAATAATGAAGAAGATGCAGAGCGCTGTGTCTAAGCAAAAGAATGTGTCCATGGACATAAAAACAGGTATGGCCCAAATCGAGGAGAGCTTAAATATATTAAGCTACCTCCGAGAGCAGCGCCGGAAGGGGCCTACCCTTTCCGAGCTGCGGAAGGCTGGCCCTGGCTCGCAAAAGAGAGGTCGAACTCGATCCGACTCCCCTACAGGCGAGCCGGAAAAGAAGAAAAATACTACTGCTAATAATAATAATAGTAGTAAAAACATTATTATTAATAATCCTAATAATAATGGCAATAATAACAACAATGCACAGAAAACCGTACCAGACAATCAATGGAAAACGGTTGGAAAAAGCAGAAAGCCCAAGCCAGGGCCAGCGCCAGGTGAACCCTTGGTCAAAAAGGGCGAGGCGACCAGCCGCAAAAAAAAGAAGAGGGTGAGAAAAAAGAAGAGTCTCGCCAAATTAATAATTAAGCCAGCTGAAGGCAAAACCTATGCAGAGGTGCTGGGAACGATACGCGGTAAGCTCCAACCCGAGAAGACGGAGACCGTAATTCGATCTGTTCGGAAAACCCGCGAAGGCGGCGTGCTCATCGAAATGGAGCGCTGTGGCAACCACACAGCATTTAAGGAAAATGTGTGCACTGCCATTGGCCAGCTTGGAGACGCCCGTATTCTCACTAGACGTTTACGTCTAGAAGTTCTGGGCATGGACTGCCTAACCACGGCCCCAGAAGTGGAGAACGCTATACGCGGGGAGCTAGGAGACAAGATGAATGGCCAACTTCGCGTCTCTCTCCTCGCTGTAAACTCGCGAGAACAAAGAATGGCCGTGGTGGAAATCGATGAACTGCCAGGCCGGACTCTTATTGAAAAGGGGAAGCTGCGAGTAGGTTGGATTATCTGCCGCGTCCGAGAGCGCGCGGATGTCCAAAGGTGTTTCCGCTGTCTGGGGTATGGCCACAAAAAGGCGGCATGCAAAGGCCCAGACAGAAGCAGCTCATGCTGGAAATGTGGTCAGCAGGGCCACATAGCCTCTGCGTGTAAAGAAAGCCCAAGCTGCTACCTGTGCTCGGCAGGAGATGGACAGAAAAATTCCCATCACCTGCCCGGGTCGGGAGCGTGCAAGGCCTTCAGGGATGCCCTTGCTGAGGCTAAGACAAAGCTTGGGAGAATATGATTAAATTTATACAAGGCAATATGAACAGGAGTAGGGTAGCTGATGACCTGCTGGACCAATTGGTTCTTGAACAAAGAGCAGACGCTGTCATCATCAGTGAACCCTATAGAACAAAAGAAACCTGGCATGTTGACCAATCAGGCTCGGCCGCGATATGGATTGCTAACCCCAACCATCGCGCAGAGAGCAGCGGGGTAGGCCGCTGCTACGTCTGGGTTAAAATGGCGCAAATCACTGTGGTGAGCTGCTACCTGTCTCCAAACGACACAGTCCCTGTCTTCAGGGGAAAGCTCGAAGACCTTGAAGACGAATTGCGCGATATAACCGGCCACATAATTGTTGCTGGAGATTTCAACGCAAGAGGCGTGGAATGGGGTATGCCCCAAACAAACACCAGGGGAAGACTGGTCCTTGAAATGGCAGCCCGCATTGGCCTGACCATCCTCAACACCGGAACGACCCCTACATATCGAAGGCCGGGTTTTGGATACTCTATCCCCGACATAACCCTGGTCTCAGAAAGCCTTCTCCGAAGGGCTGACGGATGGAGAGTGATGGAAGACCTGAGTGGTAGCGACCACAACTACATCACCTTCCAAGTCACTAACATAACGCGAGGGCAAACACGTAGTATCCCTCGCAGGAAACCAGGATGGAACCCGTCTAGGGTCGATGTTCGCAAGTTCGATACGTCACTCCTAGCAGATTCCCAAGGTATTTCACCCACAACGGGAGAGATCCACAACAGGGAGTCTTGTACTAAGCTGGTCGAAGAAACTATGCGCTGCATTCACCGGGCATGCAAAGCCTCAATGCCACAGAGGAGAGCATGTTCAGGTAAAAAGCAGGTATATTGGTGGAATGACCGAATTGCTGAGCTGCGAAGGGCCTGCCATAGAATGCGGAGACTCGCAACGCGCGCTCGTGGTAGACCTGAGGTGCTGACCAGAGCAGCAGCCTACAAAAGCGCTAAAAAAGCAATCGGGGCCGAGATACAGAAGAGTAAACGGAACTGCTGGAAAGCGCTATGTGACGAAGTGGATCGCGATCCCTGGGGCCAGGGATACAAAATAGTGATGAAAAAGTTCCATGCATCATCGCAAGCGATGGATGAGGCCCGAGTTAAGAATATAGTGGATGCGCTATTTCCCACACACCCACTAAGAGCCGACACAGTGTTCGTCGAGGAGCAAGCCGAGGCACCACTGTTTTCGACAGACGAGCTGAAGCTAGCCCTGCGAAGCATGAACGCCGGCAAGGCTCCAGGCCCAGATGGCATACCAGCGGAGGCAATCAGGTTAGCAGCGGAAACGAGCCCTGATCTTCTGCTTAACATGTACAATAGCTGCCTTAGGGCCCGGGTCTTCCCAAGCCAATGGAAGAAGGCGAGACTGGTGCTTATACCCAAGGGCAAAGGGGACCCAAACTCTCCTTCATCCTTCCGGCCACTCTGCATACTAGACACAGCAGGCAAAATGATGGAGAGTCCTTTCACCCCGACAACATGGCTTCAGGAAGGGACACTCAACTATAGGAGCAATTGGCGAAGTAGTCGAGGCGGTACATAAGGCCGAAGAAGCCTGCCACCAGGCGCGGCCAATAGTGCTGCTAGTCACACTGGACGTCAAGAACGCCTTCAACTCGGCAAGATGGGACGATATGCTGGAGGCCTTGGAACGGTCATTCAAGGTTCCAACATACTTGCTAGATATGATCCGGGACTACCTCAGAGACCGTTGGCTTTTGTACGACACAACACAAGGTCAGAGAAAGAGACGTATAACCGGCGGAGCGGCACAGGGGTCTGTACTTGGCCCGGACCTCTGGAACGCCACGTATGACAGTCTGTTGCGCACGGAAATGCCGGAGAGCGCCTTCCTTGTCGCCTTCGCGGACGACGTGGCAGCCGTCATAACAGCAAGAAATGTCCAGCTAGCACAGCTCAAGCTAAACCAGGTCATGCGCAACGTCAGTGGATGGATGAGCGATCACGGTCTGCAACTGGCTACAGCCAAAACGGAGATCGTGCTCCTCACCAGGAAACGGATCCCAACAATTATAAATATAATGGTCGGACCTCAACCCGTGACGACTTCTAGGTCTACAAAATACCTAGGGGTGAAGCTTGACAGCAAACTCACATTCTGGGAACACATCCATGGAGTATGTGAAAAAGCTGCGCAGAGCACGGCGGCTCTAAGCCGGCTGATGGCAAACGTGGGCGGCCCGAAGCCATGCCGCAGGAAGCTTCTGATGACAGCGGTCCAATCGGTGCTCCTGTACGGGGCAGAAATATGGGCTGACGCATTGAAAGTCAAAAAATACCGGGTTCAAATGTCTTCGGTACAGCGCAGAGGGGCACTACGCATTGCTTCTGCATACCGTACAGTGTCCGCGGACGCGGTTCTAGTTATTTCTGGCGTCATGCCAATTGAGCTACTTGCTTACGAGCGAAAAGAGATTTACAATCTCAGTGCCGA
>NW_023473656.1:0-3700 GCF_013731165.1 Rhagoletis pomonella
TTATTTCTTTCTTGTTTGCTTTTGTTGAAAGCTAATTTATTAATAATAAAAAATTTTCATTTCATAAAACCAAACAAATCCATAGAACAATAAATTTACCTTCAAGAATTTAAGCAAGTGTAAAGACATACAGTTTAATTACCCTACAAAAACGAAGAACGTAATTTTTAACAAATGTTGTTGCTATAGAATTTTCTGAAATATCCCTAAGTGGATATGTTTCTGGCCAACGTGTATGTTTATCAATGATAGTTAAAATGTAACGATTTCCTTTTGACACAGGTAATGGACCAACAAGATCCATATGAATATGTTCAAATCGTACAGATGGAATGCCAATTTTTTGCACAGGCGTCTTAAGGGCTAACTATAATATGAATAAGCAAGCGTATGCAAACGTGCGAATACACATAAATCCTATTCTGAAACTATAATGTGCTTAACATCAAGTTTCGTCAAGTTTCGCCAAGCGTCATTTGTTTAAGGAAAGAGCGATACTGATCGCACCTTCCGGTATGTTTAGAAATTTTCGATTTTTGACAACTTATACAAGTAGAAGTCCAATTATTGATTACTTTGCGCCTATTAGGCCAAAAATATTTTGATTGAATCAATCGTCTAGTTGTACGGACACTTGCATGTGATAATGAATGAATTTTATCAAAAATGATTTTTCTCATAGAATTCGGAACAAATAGTCTAAAAGGTTGTTGAGAAATATCACACAAAATATTAAGATTAAGTACTGGAATATTAATTTCTTTTAAATTACTGTTGGAATTTCGGTCAGATATTATGTTTCAAGTGTTAGATCTTCTTGTTGTTCCTGTTTGAAAATTTATGTCTTGGGCTAAAATCCTGTTAACATCTGAAATACGTGAAAAGCTATCAACAACGATGTTTTCTTTCCCAGAAATGTATTGAATGTCGTCTGTAAATTGTGCAATGTACTCTAAGTGTCGAATTTGTCGAGGTGATCTGTCTGATTTAGAAATTAGAATATGTGTTAAAGGTTTATGATCAGTGTAAACAGTGAATGTTCTACCTTCTAGAAAATGTTTAATTGAATTGTATATTGCTAAAAGTTCTCTGTCAAATGTGGAGTAATTAATTTCTGTAGGCGATAATTTTCTTGAAAAATATGCAAGTGGTTCCAAAGTGTTATTACTCATTTGTTGTAAAACCGCACCGACTGCTACATTCGATGCATCGACAGCAAGTGATAATCAGTGTTGCCGTTTTGGTTACTTTTAACCAATTTTGGTTATTTTTTTCTTACCTATGAAGTTGTTAAAATCTTTTTAATATTTACTGCAGTTTTTAATTGACATAAGCCAGCTACACCTGTCGATGTTGCGGAGAGAAGCAACAGCAGTGGCAGCCCCAGCAGTGAAACCAAGTAGTACGATGTTTCCACGATGGTAATTCGCTCTCTTATTCGTAATTCGCTCTCCCATTCGATATTCGTCTTGCCAATTACCTTCCGAATTACGTAATTCACCATACAAAATTTTGAGAGCGTATTACCTCATCTGTAGGTAATTCAGATCGAATTACCATGCGAATGACGAACGAATCGGTGCCTTCTCTAATATTTATCGGGAATATATCGAAGTTTTCACCGGCCTGGTCCCATTTGCTGGCACTTTTTCTAGTTGTAATAACCTAAATTTTAGCTCCATATTCAATATTTGCAGTACACAAAAATAATAATAAATAGCGAGGAAAAAGAACAAGAACTACAGCTGCCAAACGAATTACTAATCTGTGACGTGGAAACAGGGTAATTCACGAATTACTTAGAGAGCGAATTACGAATAGTGGAAACATCGTATAAGAATATTTGGAATGAATTTATTAATATTACTTACATATGTACATATGTATGTATTTGTTTTATAATATACATAATATACATGGTCGGCTAAAGGCTACTTCCAACGAACGTCATTTTAGAGTCATAAATAGAGTCAGGTAATGTTTACGAAGATGTTAACATTCATACATATGCATCTACTACGGGAAATGATTTTATTTGGTTTGTAAACTTTTTCTATACGTATTATATAAAAGAATTTGCAATGACCTGAATTGTTAGTCTAATAAAAAAAGTTGGTTGTTTTTCCTTACATTTGGTAACTTTTTCGTCTAATCTTGGTTAGAAAGTTCTTTGAGCGGCGGCAACACTGGTGATAATTTACCATTTTTATCAAAATGAGTGAGTAAACCCTTCTGTGTAAAAAGTTTCTATTTTCTGTCCAATTTAATTGTTTAAGTTTATTTTTAGTTGCTAATGTTAACATTTCGTGCAGAGGACGAAGTTTTGCTGCTAACATTTTAACGTATCTATGGTAATAATTAACCATGCCCAAAAATTTTTGTAATTTATTTATTGAAAGCGGTTTTTCAAAATTTACTATTGCTTCAACTCGTTCGATAGAAGGTCTGATTCCTTCACTTGAAATTTCATAACTTAGAAAATCCAATTTACTTGCTCCAAAAATGCATTTACTGGCTTTAATATTCAAGCTATATTTTTCAAGTCTTTTAAATACAGATTTTAAATGCTCAATATGTTGATCTACATTATCACTTGCAAAGAGAATATCGTCAATATAGACAAATACAAATTCTCAACCCGAAAATACTTCGTTAATAAAACGTTGAATGTTTGTGCACTATTTCGTAGTCCAAAAGGCATCCGTACGAACTCAAACATTCCAAACGGTGTAGTAATTGCTGCTTTATGTATATCTTCTTCAGCCATTAGTATTTGATGATATGCACGAACAAGATCAATTTTTGAAAATATTTGTTTGCTCTTTAAATCAATAGTCAAATCATGAATGTGAGGTAACGGATAACGATCTGGAATAGTAATGCAATGAAGTCTTCTATAATCTCCACAAGGTCTCCAATCATTTGGTTCTTTTTTGGAACTAAATGTAAAGGAGATGCAATGTGAGAGTGTGAAGGTCTAAATATACATGTTTTAACTAAAAATTCAAATTGTGTTTTTGCTATTTAAAATTTAATTGGATCAAGAGGACGAGGTTTAGATAAAGGTAACACTCCTTTTGTTTCGATTCTGTGAACCGTTTGGTGTTGTACTGGTTTAGTGTAATCTGTTTCATAGGTAATTGAAGGAAAATCATTTAAAAGTTTAAAAAATTTATTTTCAGAAATTGGTATCCTTATTGAAAATATATCGTAAAAACCAGATAATCCATAAACTTTTATTTTTGCTCTTGAATCAGTAATTTCTCTATTTTTAATATCAACTAATATTCCATATTTCTCCAAAAAGTTAGCGCCTATGATTGGTGTTGAAATATCCGCTAATATGAAAGGGAATTCAAAATCGCGTCATAAACCTAGATCACTTTTTAAAAGTTTAGTACCATAAGTTTTAATAGAAGAACCGTTAGCTGCAGTCAAATTAAGATCTGAAGTTATTTTATGTGATTTGAATTTTGAAGAAGGAATGACCGAAACGATTGCACCAGTTGGGATATTATTATCAACTAAAAAATTTAATTTATTGCTTTTATCATAAATAAATAGGCGGCGAGATGGTTTAACTTCATTCCCATTATTAGCCACCGTCATAATGGAACGATCTAGTTTAAAACATTAGAACTTTCTTCGTTTCTATTTTTGTTAAAATTACATGGTTGAATGCATTTAAAAGCATTATTTT
>NW_023473657.1:0-3700 GCF_013731165.1 Rhagoletis pomonella
GAATGTACATTAAAATGTGTATACATACCTGGCAGTGGTCAGGCCGGGCTATGGCGTTTATACATATATGTATGTACATATGTAATAAACACATTCGCATTCATCTTTTGCTGCTGCTGCCACCGCTGTTTTCTTTCACTTTTCGCAATAGCGGTCTTAGACCCTGGACTGAGGTCAGCTGTGTCAAGCAGCGGCGAACAATATTCGTCAAATATGCTACTTTGAGGCGGTAAATACCACTCGTAGAATAAACGAGATTTAAATTCAAAGAAGTTGTCACTTTAAGTGTTTTTCAAATTACCGTCCTTTACAGTTCTGAAGTAGGTTACAATCATTGAGCCGTGTGGTAGGTTAATTATTATTTTTTAGTTGGCGCCAGTTTAAGACAACTACTATACAATACATATGTTCATATGGACATATGTATGTACATATAGATACCTACTTTTCATAGAAATTGGCACACAAAATAATTGACATACAACATATCTTTGTATGTATTTACGCCAGTGTTGCCAACTTTTCCATTCTTGAAACCGGGGCGCACAATAAGTACATATGTTCTTTTGCTCGCCCTCAGGTGCCCGAAAGTGTCCAATTTGTGTTTCGTTGGTTGGTTCTCGGGCTGTTGAGAGCAGTATGTTTGTTACCGATATCGCTAAGAATCGGGCTAATTATCGTGCATATAACACTGATTTTTTTTATCGAAAGGCAATATTTATGCCGCCATTGGATAATATTTTGCTCGATCTCTGAGAAAGATTGCTGAAAGAGACATTAGCAGGTCTATTCTGCGTAAATTTTGTTACCATCTCATAAGCTGGTAACAAAGTATTGCCCCGTGAAATATGCAATGCCAGAATTTGCACAATTCTTCATAGCTGAATTGCTGAATATTTTAACGTTCCTAGAATCGCGGTGACAAGAACTGGTAACATTTTTTGGTAATAAAATTTTCCGGTTCCAAAATCTTCGGTAACGTGCAGAATAGACCTGTAGGTATGAGATTATTAGGTATTTCCATTTAAAATTGGGGAATATAGTACGCTATGTGAAAAATAATGCTTTCGAATGCGTAAAATCGCTTGAAAAACGAAAATAATTTTTCTTAGAAAAATACGATATCAATTTGGAAGGAGAATATAAAGTGTGGTCAGAACAATGGACAAATAAGGTAAGCGAAAGCCATTCCCAAAATAAGCTGCAAAAGTTCTTGGTAAATGCGACGAATATGCTTTTCCATGAATTAACAAATTTCTCCGCATTCTGGCCACATTTCCCGTGAGTAACGCTACTTCAGAAAGAAGTTTTTCAACCCTTCGCCTGTTAAAACGTGGTTGAGTAGTACCATGAATGAAGAAAGATAGGTCTAGCGCTTTTACACGTACACTTAAAGCATAAACAGACGGCAGCGTTGATCCGGATCAACTCGGGAATTAAGTCCGAGTTAATTCGGATCAGCGCTGCCGTCTGTTTAAGCTTTTAGATATTGAAATTGACACTGAAAAGATAATAGAAAGATTCGCAAAAGGAAAATGCAAAAAAAAATTCCAATTTAAAAGTACCTATTATAATATAACATTGTTGTTAAAAAAAGTTGTTAAACTACTTAATTACATCCAGCATTTGACAAACATTGTAGGCAAGAAATAAGTATTTATGCATATATATTGCTTTAATAAACCCAATGTATAAGTTTTTATCTTGATCTGGGGGTAGAGAGTGTATGTGGAAAATTGCATGTATACAAATTTTCATAAAACGAAGCTTCAATGACAATATTTTTAAATTACTTAAAACATATGCTAAAATTTAAATAAAAATCACACCAAATTATATATTTCTATACATATATGGTATGTACTAGGGATGTTGCGAATGTGGAATGTTAGACATCCGCGGATGTGAAAGCGGATGCGGATGTCTAACAGCTAACATCCGCGGATGCGGATGCAAATGCGGATGTCAAGTATTTAAAAAAAAAAAATGGTAAGAAAATTAAGTTACTTAGGTTAATAACAAATGGAAAAGTTAGTAAATTTTTAATAATGTTTATTTTATTAAATACTTGAAGTTAAAAATTGGAATATTACATTTAATAAAAAGTAATGAGAATTGCATCGTGGGTGAAAATGTCGGATGTATCCTCCTGACTTTCGTCTTCACTTGAAGAATCTAGCATAATGGCGAGATCGTTGTTTAAACGCTGCTTACAAGCCAAACCAGATGTGTCAGCTTTTCTAAAGCTTTTTAAAAAGAATACTTCATTCTCATTCCTTTGGATGTTTCAGAATTTGGAGAACCTGTAACGCCGTCAGCGTTCTTCGATTTTAATTTTTGTAATTCATTTTTAATCTTTTCTTCTGCGACTGGTTTGAAAAATTTGTGGTTATAGCGAGCTAAATAGGTGCATATGGAAAATAAATTATTATTTTCCAGGAATAAAAATTTTGAATGAAATTCTGTTTTCAAATTCGTGGCTGCCAGCCGAATCGGATCAGAATATTGTTATTTTCTTAAAAACAAGATTTTGTATAAGCATTTGAATTATTGGAATCACGAATGATGAGGGTCTCGTAATTCTTAATTAAATTAATGATCAGACCTATAGTGTTTTAATTATTTGAACATCGGTTCTCTCTATATTCAGACATTTAACATTTCTGCTGGAAATCCCTCTTGCGGTTTGCACTTTTACCTCCTAAAATTTAATGGGCTATGAAACTGCATACCCAAAATTTTCCAAAAAAATCTGATTAAAAAGTTTGAAATTTTTGGGGGATTTTGTTAAAATTTTTTGAATTTTTATAATTTTTGTACAAACTTTGAAATATGGATTTATATAGTGTGTGTTATATATTGCGCTAGACTTTTATACGAAAACATTAAACATCGAATAAACAAAGTAATATAGCCAAAACTGGTCAAAGTAAAAAGTTTCTATTATTTCTTCCACCACTGTATATATGTATATGTTATAAACTTGAGCAATTTTCTAATGAAAAACGCAAGTACATATTTGTTTACTTAATTAATTTAGTTACAGTAAAACCCGCTTAAGTACCCCACGAAAAATCTCAGCTTTTTGAGGCACTTAGGCAGGTTGGGTACTTAAAAGAACCCGCTTAAGTACCTCGATGCAGGTATTTATGCGAACATAATTATTGATATAGTTACAACCAAGGAATGAAACCGAAACCCAAACCGAAACCGTAACCGTTTAAAACCGTTTCGTTTTTCAAAACCGAAACCGAAACCGTAACCGTTATCTTGACCTGAAAAGGAACGATACCGAAACCATTTCAATCACAGGTTTCAATCGGTTTCCAGAAATTTACAAAAATAATAAATACAAATTTCTTTGAAATAAATGATTTATTTAACCAAAATCAGCAACATTTTGCTAAAATTCTTGTTAATTAGTAAATAAGTATGGCAAGGTAACTTTTCGCAAAAATCTGCTGATGACTTTGTTGTTGTGAATCGATAATCGATTAATTATATTTAAGTAGTTTCTTTCCCGTACGCAATGCGAGATCCCGCGTGTGCCCAAAATAGCCCAGAAATCATGCCTGTACTCAACAAAATGGGTAATAGAGAGCGAAAATTCGAGCGTATTCGATCGTAAGTGTATTCTTCTTCCTGCCCGAAATAGCCCGAAATTTTCTCCGAGTAAAAATGGATAAAGTGTCAAAGTGCA
>NW_023473658.1:0-970 GCF_013731165.1 Rhagoletis pomonella
CTAATTATACCCGAGCGCACTTGTGCACAAGGGTATTATAACTTTGTTCACATAACGGTTGTTTGTAACAGGCAAAACGAATCGAGATAGATATAGACAAATGTATACATAAATGATCAGAATGAAAAGAGAAATCGATTAAGCGGTGACTGTCTGTCCGTCCGTCCGTCCGTCCGTCCGTCCGTCCGTCCGTCCGTCCGTCCGTCTGTGCACACGATAACTCGAGTAAAAATTGAGATATCTTAACGAAACTTGGTACGTGAACTTCTTTTGGGCGTGGGACGGATGGTATTGAAAATGGGCGAAATCGGATAATAACCACGCCTACCTCCCATATAACGGTAATTTTAAGAAATACGAAAACTGCGATATTTTAGTAACTACTGAAGATAATTCACTCAAAATTGATACTTACAATGAGTTTCAGACGGAAAACATGAATATTATAAATTTTTGGAAAATGGGCGTAGCCACGCCCACTTATGGTTACATGTATATATCTTGGTAACCGCTGCACCAATTTCTTCCAAACTTGGCACAGTTATTGGCCTTCGCACAACATACCAAATGGCCGAAAATTTAAAAAATCGGACAATAACCACGCCTACCTCCCATATAACGGTAATTTTCAGAAAAACGAAAACTGCGATATTTTAGTAACTACTGAAGATAATTCACTCAAAATTGATATTTGCAATGAGTTTTAGACGAAAAATAAGAATATTACAAAATTTTGGCAAATGGGCGTAGCCACGCCCACTTATGGTTACATGCGTATATCTTGGTAACCGCTACACCAGTTTCTTCCAAACTTGGCACAGTTGTTGGTCCTGGTACAGCATACCAATTGGCCGAAAATTTCTAAAATCGGACAATAACCACGCCCACATCCCATATAACGGTAATTTCGAGAAATACAAAATCTTCGATAAATCAGTAAATATTGAAGCTAATTTATTCAAAATTGATG
>NW_023473658.1:1070-3700 GCF_013731165.1 Rhagoletis pomonella
GTGTATATCTTGGTAACCGCTACACCAATTTCTTCCAAACTTGGCACAGTTGTTGGTCCTGGTACAGCATACCAAATGGCCGAAAATTTCTAAAATCGGACAATAACCACGCCCACATCCCATATAACGGTAATTTCGAGAAATACAAAATCTTCGATAAATCAGTAAATATTGAAGCTAATTTATTCAAAATTGATGATTGCAACAATTCTTTACCAAGAAATACGTTTATGACAAAATTTTGGAAAATGGGCGTAGCACCGCCCACTTGTGATCACATATATGTATCTCGCTAACCGTTCTAGCAATTTGTACCAAGCTCGGTATGGTTATTGTGCTTGCCACATAAAAGCAAACCGTTGAAAATTGTTGAAATCGGACTAAAATTTAGGCCGCTTTTCATATAACGGTAAATTTCAGATATGCTTGAAATTTCAATATTTCGAAATTTAAGGACGCTAATTTACTTAAAATGTATACACCCCGGCTTATCATGTAGCGGTAGCTTTCGGAAAGGTGGAAAACATATATTTAATACTTGCGCCGGGTATTTAATGTTCGGCTCCGCCCGAACTTAGACTTTCTTACTTGTTTTGAGTTATTTCTTTCCATTTAAGTAATATTGGTTCTAAATATGAAACGAATCAGCCCATAAATACGTATTTTCCAAATATCTCTACTCGTGCCTAACATATCGGGGAAAATTTTTGTGGAATTTTTCCTTTTCAAGTAAGTAATATTCATTCTAAACATCATTAAATCATTTTGAATATTGCATTGTCATCGGATTCTGAACCAAGTTTGAAGTTTCAAGCCTCTAGCTCATCGGGAAGTTGGTTAAAAATTGATTTCCAGATTTGATTACATACAGGTGAAACATGATAAAAGCTTGAAATAATTATTCTTGAAAGCAAAGCTTTTTCTATTTGTTTGGATGAAATCACAGTCGCAGCAGATACTTCGCGATCTAATTTTTTTATTACTTTAGTCTTTCTGTCCGGTATCACAAAGTATATCAACCAACTTAATAACACCTTACAATGCTTATCACTCATAAGGAATTTCACAGCTCTAGCTAAGTCGATGAAATATCAGTTGCTTTGATAGACGATTTTTGCCCAGTCATAAGATCAGAAGCACCATTGATGTATGTATATGAAAACCATTCTAATTGCTGTTTGGAGAACCAAGAAGCGATAATACAAGAAGAGTTGAAGAAAATGCGCGCCAACTTATCATTTGCGATTACGTCAAGCACTGATTTTTGGAAATACGTGAGCTTTTCTTTACATCCAAATGTTTTTAGTTATGTTTACGGTGACCATTCGTACCGACTTTCGCGGGACAGTACCAACAGTTATTGAGAAAATTGTCTTGCTGAATATTTTTTTAAAGTCGGGACTTATAAATGTCCCGATTTTTCATATTTGTACGGAATAAATTCCTATTTTCAGTGTTTTCTTTATTAATTTACGCTGGGGTTTTGGAATGCAGCCTATCTTTCTATAATCTTAAGTTGGCAATTCTAAAACATTTATAAAATATAACGAATATCTCAAAAATGTTCGTGTTTAGAAATCTATTCGGACATACAAATCTTAAACCGATTTTTAAGAAAGACGTCCTTGTGAAAAGAAATATGGCTTTAGATGACGTACACGTAAAACTGCGTTCTAAATTCAAATGTGGCTCGCATATTTTCCCACCTACTTCTGTTTCAAGTGACGTCTTACCATAACTCAGAATCTGCCAGTATAGATTAAGGCCATCCCAAATGGGTCACAAATTTACCGACTTTCGACTTTCCAGGTGATTTTTCGGTCAAAAGATGCTCAACTCACCTGAAATACACTCCGTAAATTTGATTGAAAAATTTTCAAATTTAGATTTTTTATGAGCATTTCGATTTTTTTTTAAGGATTTTTTCTTCGCAAGTAAAAAGTGCGATTTTTGGCCATTTTTCTAAGGGGCCCGTAGGGAACCATAGGGGCCCTAGGTGCTCGGGGGTTCCATTTTTGTCAATGGCGGTTCATGCCCTCTCCAAAAAGGTCGCATGGAGGTGCCACGCCCACTACCCCTTCGCCCACCGCACCTTTAACGAACGGCCATAATGGAAAGTTTCCCCCCTCGTTAAAAGGGCGGTGGGCGAAAGGTAAGTGGGCGTGGCACCTACCTTTTTGGAGAGGGAATGAACCGCCATTGACAAAAATGCAACCCCCGACCACCTAGGTCCCCTATGGTTCCCTATGGACACCTTAGAAAAATTGCCAAAAATCACAATTTTCATTTGCGTTTATTCGCTTGAAAAATGTTAAATATTCATTTGCACAATACATTTTTATATACAAGACATTTTTATAAAACACCCAGTAACCAAAATAGATATCACTGGGGCGGCAGCCCCAGGTTTACCACACAGAAAGGGAATTCTAGTTACCTAACCAAACTGAGCAACCCGGTTCGAATCTCAGCTGGCGCAAATTTTTATTTTTATTTTTTTAAAAGTGACTAGTCGCTTTTATACCCTTTCGGGTATAAAGGTGAACAATTAGTCTCTTCATAGGACATGCTCGAACAAAAGCGAACAGTTCATTCCATATAAAGAGATCAAAAGTGGTATTAGTCGCATG
>NW_023473659.1:0-3699 GCF_013731165.1 Rhagoletis pomonella
CAACTTTATAAATTTTGGTCGAGCACAGATATATATTGCTGAGGAATTAGGTGATATTAAGGGGCTGTTTAGGGCCGTCAAAATTATTTAAGGTGCTCAGTCAGTTTCGGGGATAATTAAGATTTTACTGGGTTAAATGTAACATAGCAAAACATCTATTATGTGAAGACTTTTTGTTTAACGTCTTAAGTTTATGGAAAACTGTCAAGTGTACTCATTGAGGTGTTTAATAAACTCAGAGTTTAATTTGACATTTGTTTGTTAACTTTTTTTTATTTACATTTAGCCTGTCCCCGTACTCCAGCATTTAGACAGAAATAGTCCGAAGTAGCCGTGGTGTAGAATACCAACCGTTTAGCCATTAAAAAAAAAAAAAAAAAAATAGCTAAATAGAACTTTCCATGCTGATTTCAACCATATGAAGATTATTTGGCGCAAATATAAAACTTTACTGGCTTTAGTTATCTACATATCTACGACTGCAATCTGAAATAAAATTTTTTAATTTTTTAATGAGAAAAGCCTCCAATTGGGGTTGGATTCTGGACACTGAAAATTATGTGCACTCCTAATTTTGCGATTTAGGAGTAGTGTTGTCACTTGAGATTATTTTTAAGTACCAAACTTGAAGGTTAAACAAAAAAAAACGGGCCTTTAAATAAAAGCTTTATGTAAAAGAAGTATCTATAAAAAAACATTTGTAAAATATGTATGTATCTCTGAGATTAATTCAATTCATATCAAATATTTTTTGTTTCTTAAGTAGAGATTGTTGTTTAACTTCCACAATCCATTTTCAGATCACACATTTAATCTGCACTTAAATGGCCATTATTGGTTATTTAAATATGAGATATGCAACCCTGTGTTTGTACCAAACAACCAAGATTGATAGGTAGGCAGTGTTGCCGCGCCGTCTCAAGAAAATGTATCCCTGACCAAGCCAAAAATGTATCCAAATGTATCCAATTTTATTTTTTTTTACATATACATCTCATAATTTGTAAGAAAACCAAACAATTTCATGAAAAAGACATAATTTAACCCATCCTAAGGACTTGGAATACATGTGCATAAAATCAAACATTTGTAATTTCAATTTATAAAGTACATTTTTTGTGCATAAGTATTTTGCAAAGTAAATATAATAATAGCAAGTACACTCTAAAAAGAGCATGTAAAACTATTACTGAAAAGTATCTATTTTTCAACAAGAATCTGTATAAATAACGTATAGGTTCTTCAGTATTTGATTTTGAACTTGAGATCTTTAAGATATACACATAAATACACATATATAGAATGTTTAAAATTGCAAAAATTTTCAAACTACAAATACATTTCCTACTAATAATAAACATTACTTTATTTTAAACATTTTATGTGAAATTTTGCTCTTCCGACAAATTCGTTATGTAAAAGTAAACAGGTAATGATTAATTTTATTACACCGCATGCAAATTTGCACACATTAAAAGAGGAAACTGGTTACTTCTCTCAATATGCGCAAATAAACAAAATTGTTTTAGAGTGTATTTAAAGTCTTTTCAGTAAAATTCATAAAAGTTTTCTTAAATAAATCAAATTTAGTTTTTTAAACTACATTGAAATTTTCTTTCTTTTTAAATTAACAAATGAAAATATGTGATATGAAAGAGATTACTACAGAAAGAGTATAATTTACTTTACATATATCGTCGTTTAAAGTACAAAGCCGCGTATCGTCATTCTGCAAAACCGCGTAACTGACATTTGCTGCCGAAAATTGGATTTGCTCACACAAGCTCTTGGCTCAATCCTTATCCATTCGTCCTGAAATATACTAGCCAGAAATGCGATTGCTTTATCAAAAAGAGAACCATAAGTGTTTTTACTCTCTAGAAAATAATTTATGCAACGTCACATACGCGGTTTTGCATTATCTTGATACGCGGTTTTGCATTTTGTTGATACGCGGTTTTGTACTTTAAACGACGATATGTATATTAAGATCTTGCGTAAAGCATCCTTTTAAGCTAATTAAAGCAATTGCGCTTATACCTATTTTGGTGAGATCTCTTCATGTGTTCATTGCTTCGTTCACAAAAAATAAAATGCTTTAATTTCACGCTCAAGTAGCGATTCTTTATACGTTTAGAAAACGTAATGCTTTCTACCATCTTTAATGAAAATCGATTTTTGAACGAAAAAAACTTTATAGGAAATATAAAATTTTGGCCTATTTAAAAAAGTATCCACATTTATACTGACCGGAAAAAATAAGTATCCCGCAAAAATTCGTCTAAAAATGTATCCAATTGGATCTAGGTAGGTTGTTTTATCAATCTTGCCAAAGAACAATCAGCTGTTCAGTACAAAATGTAAACAAACAAGCAAATGCAACAACAATTTCAAGGAGGAAGCAAAGTGCTGCCACTTATTTGGCATATTTAAATAAAGTTGATCTGAAACCCAACGGAAGTTAAATGGCATTTACGCAACAATCCAAAATTAAACTTATGTTCCGTTTAAATATTCATTTGAAATTGGCCATAATACTATGTTCACGTTAAAATATTATCTCGAGTTTAACGGTTAGAGTTTATGAACATTTGTCAAGTGTAATCATTGGGGTGTTTAAGAAGCTCACGAGTTTAATTTGGCATCTGTTTGTTTACTTTTTCTCATTCACATTTAGGGCCGGTTGTTCAATGTCTGGTTATCACTACCACTACACTATCGACGATTTCGACATCATGCATGTAACATGTGATCGATAAAGCAGTAGTTGTGCTTAACCGGAGCTTCTACCTCCGATTTGTGCTAATCAGACATTGAACAACCGGCCCTTGGCCTGTTCCCGTACTCAAGGATTTAGACAGAAATAGTCCGCAGTAGCCGTGTTGCAGAATACCAACCGTTTGGCCATAAAGAAATAATAAACGTAGCTAAATAGAACTTTTCATGCTGATTTTAACCATACCAAGATTATTTGGTGCAAAGAAAACTAAAGCCCATAAAAGAGGTTAAAGTTAAACTTTTATATTTTTCTTTTATTTATAATATCTCGGGAACTATTTGACCGATTACAAACTTATTGATGCTAATTTAAAGATAATTTAGGTACGTTTTACGCGACGTATACAATTTTAAATAAACGCCATTTAAAAAAAAATATATTTATATATTTTTTGGTTATTAGGTATTTCTGGCTTAAAACTATAAAGAAAGGAAACAAATTATGCACACCAAGTGAAATACCCCTAATTACCTTTATTTTGACGTAATTTAAAAAAATCAAAACATTTAACTTTAACCGTTGATATCTTCTTTCTTTTCAACTTTCGCCAAATAAAATCTTGCAGTACGGGATCAGACTAACGGCAAATTGGTTGCAGGTTTGGATTTTCAAAGACACAAACCAAATGCAATGCAACCCGTTTTGATCGAATTTGGTTTGTGTCTTTGCTAATCCAAACCTGCAACCAATTTGCCGACAGTTAGTCTGTTCCCGTACTGCAGGATTTAATCAGAAATAGTCCCAGGTCGTTCCGTCCACACAAGTGTAGAATATCATTATTCTAGCTATGCAAAAACAAAAATGTGACTCGATAGAACTTTTTGTGCTGATTTCAACCCTACAAAAATTATTTGGCTAAAGAAAAAAATAAAGGACATATCAATGGTTAAAGTTAAATTTTAAAATTTTTTTAAATATTA
>NW_023473660.1:0-3250 GCF_013731165.1 Rhagoletis pomonella
GTCGGCGAATTATATGACTGGTCAACAGTCGTTAGTAATATTTCGAGATAAAACCTCTAAACCTAGAAGAATTAAACAATCAGTTCAACAGGCTGGTACTCTCTGCGCCCTACTGTTTATTTTTTACATTTCAAAGCTCCCTCAGCCAGTGGAGAACCTAACACTCTTACAAACGAAATCGACGAAGGAAGTCATGCTCCAACTAGGCATTAACGCCATGGCAAACAAATTCCTACGATGAACAACCCAAAATTTGAGGGGCTCCGCCGGGTTGGACGCAGTGCACAAATCTGCAGACTTTTCAGAACGCTGCACTCTTGGCAGCGACTTGATGCCTTCTGATATCGCCTGAGCACCAGCATAACAAGATACTCAGGCAGCAGTTTCTGGTGGGATATCACAGCCGTGGGCACCCAAAAAGACCCTTGCTCGAGAAGGAGCCACCGACCAGGCACCTATTCGTTTACATGGACGCGGTCCAGACATACATCGACCAACCACTGAACCCGACGAGGTACCGGCCAGTGATCAACGTGATCATAGGGAGTCGGTCATCACCTACCACGACTCCTGGCCAATGTGAATGCCATGATCGGAGCACAATCATCATCTGCCAAGAGAGAACCATTTTACTCTGGCCCAGTTATGGTCTGGATATTTCAAAAGTCTCAATAACTACCTGTCCAGACTCCATCCTACTACCACCAATGAGTGTCCGGCATGGGAAAACTCCCCACACGGCACTAATCACCTCTTCACTTGCCCGCTCAAGCCCACTCAACTAACCCCCTTCTCCCTTTGGTTCGACCCCGTCGAAACTGCCTGTTTCTTGGGCCTACCGATGGTCGGGGAATCAACAACAACTACATAGAATTCACAGAGTTATGAGGTCGTATTTGCCCGGAATGGGAGGCCATTGGTGATCGGCACAATACCTCGAAATACTTTCAACTATTTTGCTTGAAGACCTTTGATTTTTTTTCATGTCCAGCTCAACAACTTTAACAAAAGGATTGCCGGTATTTTGTTGCTTCGGGTGAGAGACGATCTCTACCCAACTTTCAACACCAGCAGCGGCAGCGCGGATTACATAAACATACATTTTTTTCGAGTGTCTGTGCTTATGTCTTTGCGCCGATAAATTCAAGGCTTGGCGGGCGCTTAGTACAGTGTACATCATAGGCAATCGATCGCCATCGGACACGCTGGTGTAATGTTTTATGCCAAACCTCAAAAGATGTACAAACATTGTTGTTTTGTTGGCATCTAAGTTTTTATTTTGCTGCTGCGCACTCTCATGGACAATATGTTGGTGTCCCTCATCGAATGAGAATGCAATTTTATCTTTAACCTTTAGCTGTGCGACTGCGTAAGCTTATGTGGCGGTATAAGCGATGATTGCAACAGTAGGCAAAACAGCAGCGGCAGCAATAAAAACTGCATACAATAACAACAACAACAACAACAACAACAATAAGACAATCACTAGGACCCTTCCACAACCACCATGTTTAGCTAACCGTATACCGTATCGCTTGTCCGTGCTGCTTGCTGGCGACCAAAAGATCATCTCGTTGGTCGCATTCTGTCAGTTGGTTGCGCTGGCAGCTCACAACTTCTGCGCTTGACTGCTGGCTTGTGCCGGCCTTCAATTGGCAAGAACACATCGTATGTATGTATGTATGTGTTTTCTTAGACAGTTGCCGGGTTTAAGCCGTGCAGCGGAGTGCGGAGGGGGAGCTGTTTTGTATGTTGTATGCAGTTGAGAAGCTGTGCTACACAACAATCGTACGCGCAATGAGCAAGCATCCACATCAATGCAACGACAGCTAAATACATAACACAACACAACACAACATAGCACAGGCAAACATGCCACCAATTCGAGTAAGCAACAGCTGCAATTGCAAAAGCAAAAGCAAAAGCAACAACAATTTAGGAGCACAATATCAGTTGCAACAATAATGAAGCAACCATTGAGCCACCTTCGCGGAATGATGCAACTGCGTTTGCTTAACTTTTTGTTGTTGTTTTTGTTGTTGTTGTTGTTGCTGTTGTTATTATTGTTGCTCTTATTGGCATTGGCATTGACGGTGGCGGTGGCAGTGGCAGTTGGCAGTTGGCGCATGCGACTTCACAGTTTGCCAGCCCAGCTCCTCGATTCGATACAGTTTATATGGTTGGATTGTGTAGCTCATCCACTCAACAACTAGCATAGCAACGTGGCATCCTTGGCTACCTTGGATGTGAATTTCGTAAATAAGCGACGACACTTTTGTTGACTGCTGCTTAACTGCTTTTCAATTTTTCCACCAGCCGCGCGCAATTCATTTGCTTCTGTAACAACTTTTTTTTTTGTTATTATTGTTGCTGTTGCTGTTGTCGTTTATGCAGTGTGCACACACACACAGTAACGCAGACGCAGATAGACTTTCCGATATTGGCATTGATATAGTCACTCCTATTTGGCGCGTCGTCCAGCAGCAATCGCATCAGCAGCACCAGCTCGTATTTAAACGCAGCCCCAAGTTGGTCAGCTGAATGCGGCGGGGAGTTGTATGAGCGCACCCAACGCGCTTGGACATGCCATTGTTTCAACGCCGCCATCACCACCGACACCGCCACCGTCTTCGTCGTCAGCGTCGCCACCACCGCCACCACCGCCAGTGTTGTTGCCTTTGCCGATATTCGATTGTTGACATTTTGCTGTTGTTGTTATGCCAGCGACGAGTTGTGCAAGCATACATACATATGTACATCCATCCATACATAACCGAGCATGTAGCTGCATTTTATTGATGGCCTTTGGTATTTTTTCGTGGATTTTCATAGCTTGCACCGATTTATGTTTTTGCTTTTTTTCTTTTTTTTTTTCACTGTTCTTTGCGCCTCTCTTAAGACCCTTGTGCTGGCTTTAATTTCAGCTGCAGCTTGAGCTTCAGCCTCAACTGGAGGTGCCTTTATTTATGTTCATTGCTTGGTGGACACAAATACATGTGGACATTGCTTGGACACGTTTGTTGGCATGTGGAATTCAGTGGTGTGATGGTTGGTGCCTTTGTGGCCCTCAACTGATCCGCCCGCCATCCTGCCGATATCGAAAATAATGGCGCACAACGTGATTCCTTGTTGACATGTTGGAATTTGGTACACGCGCGTTTTTTGTCAGTTTGAGGTTTTGCTTTTGTTTTTGCGCTTGTTTGGTGTGTGTGTGTGTGTGTGTGTGTGTGTGTGTGTGTGTGTGTGTGTG